>NW_021620841.1:443304-450340 GCF_004785775.1 Grammomys surdaster
GGGAGGGAGGGAGGGAGGGAGGGAGGGAGGGAGGATGAGATGAGACAAGACTGGGCCTGATGTAGGCTTCTGAAACCCCAATGCCTACCCACAGTGCCATATTTCTTCCAATAAGGCAATATGCATGCCAGTTTAGCCAGAACTCCTAATCCTTTCAACCTGATTCATTCCTTGATGACTAAGCATTCAAATGTCTGAGACTATTCTCTTCATTCTCATTCAGACTACTATAGATTACATGTATTATCTTCATAGTGACTTTAGCATACATGCAGATAGAAATTGGAAGGACTACTTTCTGTAACATTATATTTGGTACAGTTTCTGTACTGAGAGAGAATATTTCTTTATAAGATCAGCCTGCTTAGAATATAAGATCTCTTATATTATAAAATATGTGATTTATATAATATTGAGCTAGATTACAATACAAATGGAAATGTTTTGATATATTTAAATAGGAGACGTGTACATTGTTAGCAGTATTCATTAACACTTCATTAATCGTTTCTCAGAATCAGAGAAACACTGTTTGGTCTAGGTTGGCTGAGGTCACAATCCCACATGACCATGCCTGGCTCTTTATGAGGATGCTGTGGATTCAAACTCAGGTTTCAGAATTTGAAGAGTAAGTTATGACCCACTGATCATTTCCCAAAATCTAGAAACTCAGAAGTCAATGCCTGGAAATTATTGCACTTCAGTTCATATAGAAACTTGAAAAGGGTCAAATACAATAACAATAAAAAGGCCTAATAAGCAAAGATAGTTCTCTTGTTAGCAAGAAGGGAAGGTAGACAAAAAAGCAGCATGCTTTACTAGAGTTTTGTCATAACGGGGCCTCTATCAGAAGAACAATCTATCTTCTTCATTTGTTTTTCTCTTCCCAGAACTGCTCTCCACACATGACCATAGGTGGGACTCTTAGTCCAATGAAGATGACAAGATTAAGCATCACAAACTTTTAGTACTAACCATGAATTTGTAGATCCTTTTTATACAGTCCAGAATGCTGTGCCTAGATAATAGTTGTATCTATGAAAATCTAACCATACCAATTTACACATAGACCTACTGGTGTGTACATAGTCAAATCCATCTAGACACTTACTCATGAGAGTCTCATTTTATATGTTTCTGGATCAGTGGTTCGCAACCTTTTTTAATGCTGCAATCCTTTAATATTGTTCCTCATGTTGTGGTGAACTACAACCATAAGATGATTTTTGCTATTTTGTAACTATATTTTCGCTACTATTGTGAATCATAATATAAATATCTGTGTTTTCCAATGGTCTTAGGCCACTCTTGTGAAAGGGACAGGAGTTGTAAACCACAGGACAAGAACCATTCCTCTAGATCATGTAAAGTTGACAGCTAACAATCATCATCACACACACCCTGTAGCTTTCAAACCTAAAGAGGAATATACTACACATGTTATTTGATTACAGCCTTGGAAAGACCAGAACAAGTGCCATTATTCAACTATGAAGTGTAGGATTCTTGACCTATAGACATAGATTTTTTTGTTTGATATTGCTAATTTTTTTATTATATTTTTATTAAATGTGCTCTTTGTCAATTTCCTACATATGTAAGATGTTCTGGTCTCTCTCATCCCCACTTCCCATTATCTTTTTCTTCTGTAAAAGCCCCTTTCTCACATTGATGTTTGCTTTATGACATTAACCAGGACCGTTTTTATTTGAGTATGAGATTGGAATTGTCCATTGCACCCTGGCTGATGAATTTGTGTCCTCTCAGCTGAAAATAATGATTGTTTTTCGTCTATAATCTAGTAGTAGCCAACAGTTTGTAAGGGAGGGCTAGAGCCCAGTGAGTTCCTCTCTAGTCCATGACTGACTAGTGCTAGCCACAGCCTTTTGCAAGGCTAGTAAAGGTGACTTCAGATATTAGAGAATAATGATTACAATATCTGAGTCTTATAACCAGAAAAAAATCATTTCTCAAATTTTCATAAATTTGATTTCTTTCCATTTGACTCAAATCCATTTACATACGATAAGTGTATATGCATGACATTTTCTATATCATTTTACCTATTCGTTGACATCCACAATGATTCCACTTCCTATTCATCATACAGTGTTGATAAACATGAATGGGCAAGTGTATATATATATGGATAGACAATAATATGGGTATATATTCAAGAATAGTATTGCTGTGTTGTATGGTAGTTTTGTTTCTGAACTTTTAAGCAATCCCCACACTGCTTTCTAGATTGGATACTGAGTATACTGTTACCAACTATAAATGTTATCTCAATTTTCTCCACGTTCTTACCAGCAGCATTTGTTGTCATCTAGCATCTTGATGGTGACTATTTTGACGTTAGTGATATGGAATCTCACAGAAGTTATAATTTATATTTTTTCTGATAGATTATGCTACTGAATAGTTAGTTTTATTCTTTTATTGTCCATTGTAACTGGATTATCTTCTTGAATTTTTAATTTTAGTTTAGCTATTAATATTCTGCTGGATAAATAGCTGCCAAAGACTTTTGTATATCCTAAAGTATGTCTATTAACTGATTGGTTATTTGCTGTACTTGTGATTTTAAATTTTATGATGTTCCATTTGTTAGTTTATTGTCTTATTTCTAAGTGACTAAGGTCTGCTTTAGAAAGTCCTTACATAGGCACATACCTTGCCTATATTCTCTTTGAGCAGTTTCAGAGTTTCTGGTTTATGTTGGAGCCTTTTATATATTTGGAGTTGAATTTTACACAAGAAGAAAATGATTCTTTTACAAGTTGCTATTCACTTGTTTCAACAGTATTTTTCAACATGTCGGTTTTGTCTATCTTTTTTATGTCTTTGAAAAAAAACCCAGGTGGTTGTAATTGTGTGAATTTAAAATTGAGTATTCTATTTTCTTCTTTTGATATATATGTGTTTTGCAGGGACAATATCATGCTGCTTTTATTAGTAGAGCTCTGTAGGGTTACCTAAGATCCACTATAGCACTGTCTCTGGTATTATTGGTCTTGGTTATGATTAGTTGACTATTTGATAAATTTTATGTTTCTATATGGATTTTCAGATATTTCTGATCTGTGAAAGGAGACATGGAGATTATGATTAACATTAGATTAAATCTGGACACTGTACTTTGAATCATCTCCACTTTCATAATTAGTCCTATGTGTCCATGGTCACAGAAAGTCTTTCCATCTTCTACTGTTTTCTATGGTTTCTTTCTTTTAGAAGTTTAAAGTTTTCAGTGTTTAGGTGCTTCACTTCCTTGGACAAATTTACTTCAAGGTATTTCATCTCTACTTGTTAGGTTATGTGAATAGTGTTGCTTCCTTGATTTCTTTATCAGTGTGCTTTTATTGATCTATAGAAAAACATTTGGGTTTCCTATGCCAATTTTGTTACCTGCCACATTACTGAAAGTGTGGATCAGTTCTAGAGAATTTCTGGTACAGAGTGTAGGATCATATCTGTAATCCTGATATTTTGGCTCCATTTTCTTTTTTATCCATTACTTTTACTTCTATCAGTTTACTGTGCAACACTTTGGACACTATATTTAACAGAGAGAGAGGTGGGGGGAGGGAGAGGGGTCCTGTCTTATTTTGATTTTAATGGAATTTATTTATTTATTTACTTCAGTTAGGATAACGTTGGCAATGGTTTGTCAGATATTGCATTTCTTAAAAACATAAAAACATATACTTAGGGATACATGTATACTTGTAATATTTAACTTAGGTTAAGCATTGATATCACCTGAGACATATATAATTCTTTATGGTGAACATTGCTCAAATAAGTTCCTCCAGCTGTTATAATGGCAAAGTTTATCACCGTTTACTCTAGTCTCCCCTCACCCATTGTTCAAGTAACAACTTTTATGTAAGTGGCCCACATTATTGAGCTGCATTTTCTCAAAATCTTTTTCTTTGTATTAATTAATTTATTAATTAATTCTGCCAGTGACTCATTCTTCTTTAGGCTATCAATTCTTTATTTGGCTCCCATGCCATGTAAGACTTGTATTAAGTATAGTTATGTGCTTGTGTCTAGTTACTCCATGCTCAGCTACAGCCTCAACTCTTATAGAGAAGAAATTTTGCTGCTAAGACACCACAGTATTTCTTTGTTGTTAACCAGATTCATTCAGGATGTTTTACGCCTTCTACCGTGTAACCACATACTTCTAAGGAGATCCTCACACTTCCAGAACTCTTCTGAGATTTTCATTACCTTCTCAGTGGAAACAGCCTTAGCCAGCATATGTAATTTGTGGCCCCTACATCTATTGAGTTATTTTCATAAAAAATATCATCACATAATTTTTGTTCATTTTGGTCATTTTTCCTTCTCTTTCTCCTGTCATTACAACATGAGGTTAATGATTGTACTGAATTTTATTAGTTTGAAGAATACATTATCCTAATTACCTAATACTTTACAGGTGCCTAATATAATCTGTGACTTTTAATGTAACTATGTATCACATTAAGCCTCTACTGGAAGATTCAAATTATTTTTTTGTAAAAAACATAGTAATCAGTATCTGATTGAGTTCATGTAGGTTATTTTTGTAATTTTTTTGCTGTCCTTTTTGTAAGAAGAATGTAATTCTTTCTTATTATTACACTTATTACACAGTAAGATTTTTTTTCCAATTCTGGAGCAATACTTAGTGCTGTGGCCTTCGGTATATAAGGAAATATACGTTCCCTTCTAAGACAAGACATGTTTTTAAACAGGTTGCATGGTACTATACAATTAATTCTTGGCAATGAGAATGTCATGCCAAAGATGGTGAATTTGTCTTTAGATTGCAATCCAGGATGAAACTATGTAGAGCCAGATCTCAGCTGACCCATAACTGATATGTAAAATCAGAAAACACAAAGCATTGTGATTTTTTTTTTTGGTCTGTGGAATTATGGAGATATTTTTAGCAACAAAAGACTTAAAGAACACTGAGTATTTCGGTTCTAGCCATGTCAATATATGGCTACGAAAAAAATATCAACATTACTAGAATACTTTCATTTCTAATGTAATTAATTTTTTATAAACAATAAAGGAATTGGCTAGACTTGGAAACTTAGCCCACTACAAAGGAAACAGAATTCAGGTGTCTCTGAGGGATGCAGGGCATCTTGCCCATATTTCTTATGATAATTCTTCATTGTAGCCAAACTCACAGTTTCTCACATGTGTTTATTTGATATATTTCTGTTCTTTGGAGACACTTTTGCAGATGCAAGTCACTGACGTGAGGAGGAAGATGTAAATTTGAACAACTTGTCACAACTGAATGTGGTTCAAGAAGCTACATTCATATTATATTGAGTAATTTTATGCCTTTATAATACTCTGATATGTTATAGATTTTGATGTAGGTAGTATATCCTGGAAGAAATATCCAACATTACACATTTAAAAGAGACATGATGTAGACTTCATCACCCAACTGAACTTATGTGAATAGAGCAAACTGTGATTCAAATGTATCAGCAAGTCGAGGGGATAAAAACAGCGGGAGGGAACGCATATAACTTCAGCTAGAAAGAATTTCTATAAGTTTATCCCTCAAAGTCCATCCTCAGAGGCCAATGGACAACAGAGCCCAACAACACAGTTCTTTGTCCTTTGTTTGCTGTGCACGACAAGCTTTTTGCATTTAAAGTGAAAGCAATTTTAAGCACATGGCGGTACCCACATTGAAGAAGGGTTGAACTTTCCAAAGACATATTTATTCTCAGGTAATTTAATACTTCACCATTAAGTTATAAAATTGATGTGGGGGTAGTGTAATTATTTCCTTGGGAATGAGCAAGGAAATAAGAATCTAGGTAAGGCAAGCAACAGGAATGTAACCACAAGATGATTTGAAAATCCAATTTTAGATGTACCCAAAAAGGAAAGAGATGAAAGGCTGTTGTATTTTTCTCTAAGTGGATTTAGCATACATTTTACAATTATTAAATTATTTTATTTACTTACATTCCAAAAGTTGCCTTCCTTCCTGGTCCCCCCTCCCTGAATTCTTCACTCCATGCCTCCCCCCCCCAAGAGGTTGCTCCACTACCTGTCCACCCACCCCCACCTCATCCCCACCAGTATCCTTCTTTCCTGGGGCATCAAGTTTCTACAGGATTAAGCATATCCTCTCACACAGAGGACAAGGCAGTCCTTTATTACCCATGTCCCCAGGATCAGGAACGCCCCCATGTATGCTCTTTGAGTTTCGGCTTAGTTTCTCTTGGAGCTCTGAGGAGTCCCAGTTAGGTGACAGTTGTTCTTGTTATGGAGTTGCAACCCCCTTCAGCTAATTGAATACTTCCTAGTATACAGTTTTAAAACTCTTCTGTAATTATATCGTTTCAGGTCAGGGATTAATATTAGAACTTGTGTAATGTATTTATCAAATGTTAAATACTTCAAATATTACTAAGATACAGAGTAAACAGAAAAGTATATGTACCTGTGACTGTGTTTTAAAAGTGACTATTTTTTATGTAATATATGAAAGTCAAAGATAATTATTAAAAATAAATTATAAAAAGTTATAAAATAAAGCCCCAAGAAGGAAGAACACAGACTAGTGTGTCAAGATAATCCTTCTACTCCTATCTTTTTCTTTTCTTACCTTGGATATCTATTATATGGAAACACAGAGTGAACCCAGAACACCAATCTCTTATTTTCCCATAACTAATTCCGCTTTTTTCACTTACTACCCATTTCCCATTGTTTTTGAGAGAATAGTAACCAGATCTTTGCTGTAATGGCTTCTTTTTTCCATTTCCATTTGTTCTACCCCAATTATATGAATTAAAAACATGTTGCCAAGAAAAATAATATAGAATACAGTCTCAATAATTCTGATGTTCATTGAATGGATGTAGATCTTTACATTGCCTCATTAAAAACCTTATAAGCCGCCCGCCCCTCCGGAATTCCACTTCCCTTCGGCCCCTGCCTGGTCCCTGGGACTGGAGCAGACACAGAGTCGGTCTGCTCCTGTCCTGTGGAGAAA
>NW_021620841.1:450350-551865 GCF_004785775.1 Grammomys surdaster
GCAGCTACCCAAACCCCGCCCCTCCGGAATTCCACTTCCCTTCGGCCCCTGCCTGGTCCCTTGGACTGGAGCAGACACAGAGTCGGTCTGCTCCTGTCCTGTGGAGAAACTGAATCCTGAGTCATCCAGGAGCCACAGCACTCAGAGCAGCTGGAGCCACTACACTCAGAGCAGCTGAAACTGAATTCTGAGTCATCAGGGACCCACTGCACTCAGAGCAGCTGGAGCCACTGCACTCAGAGCAGCTGAAACTGAATCCTGAGTCATCGAGAACCCACTGCACTCAGAGCAGCCGAGGAGCCACTGCACTCAGAACAGAAGGATTACCAGATCCAAGAGGTGGCCTGAGTCCCAGGAGTTCTTCCACCCGGGAGATTAGGGGCATAAGACCACAGAGACCTCTGGACTCCGAGGAGCTCTGCAATAAGCAAGATAACTGGAAATACAGATTCCAATCTTACACAGAGAGGGCAGGTACCACTAGAGTTACCCAGATGGCGAAAGGCAAGCGCAAGAACATAAGCAACAGAAACCGAAGTTTCTTGGCATCATCAGTGCCCAGTTCTCCCAATATAGCAAGCCCTGAACACCCCTTCACACCTGAAAAGCAGGATTCAGAATTAAAATCACTTCTCATGATGATGATAGAGGATTATAAGAAGGAATTAAGTAACTCCCTTAAAGAAATACAGGAGAGTACAAGTAAACAGATAGAAGCCCTTAAAGAGGAATCACAGAAATCCCTTAAAGAAATGCAAGAAAACACAAAGAAGGAATTAAACAAAAACATTCAGGATCTGAAAATGGAAATAGAAACAATAAAGAAAGTTCAAAGGGAGACAACCATGGAGATAGAAAACCTAAGAAAGAGATCAGGAGTCACAGACGCAAGCATCACCAACCGAATACAAGAGATAGAAGAGAGAATCTCAAATGCAGAAGACACGGTGGAAAATATTGACACAGTTGTCAAAGAAAATGAAAAAAGCAAAAAACTCCTAACTCAAAACATCCAGGAAATCCAGGACACAATGAGAAGACCAAACCTAAGGATAATAGGTATAGATGAGAATGAAGATTCCCAACTTAAAGGGCCAGTAAATATCTTCAACAAAATCATTGAGGAAAATTTCCCTAACCTAAAGAACAAGATGCCCATAAACATACAAGAAGCCTACAGAACACCAAATAGACTAGACCAGAAAAGAAATACCTCCCGTCACATAATAATCAAAACATCAGATGCACAAAACAAAGAAAAAATACTAAAAGCAGTAAGGGAAAAAGGTCAAGTAACATATAAAGGCAGACCTATAAGAATTACACCAGACTTCTCACCAGAGACTATAAAAGCCAGAAGAGCCTGGACGGACATCATACAGACCCTAAGAGAACACAATTGCCAGCCCAGATTACTATACCCAGCAAAACTCTCAATCAATATAGATGGTGAAACCAAGATAATCCATGACAAAACCAAATTTGCACAATATCTTCCCACAAACCCAGCACTTCAAAGGATAATGGATGGAAAACGCCAACACAAGGAGGGAAACTACAACCTAGAAAAAGCAAGGAAGTAATCTTCCAACAACCCCAAAAGAAGATAACTATACAAACATAACTTTACCTCTAATAACAAAAATAACAGGAAGCCACAATCATTTTTCCTTAATATCTCTTAACATCAATGGTCTCAATTCCCCAATAAAAAGACGCAGACTAGCAGACTGGATACACAAACAAGACCCAGAATTTTGCTGCATACAAGAAACACACCTCAGTGACAAAGACAGACACTACCTCAGAATAAAAGGGTGGAAAACAATTTTCCAAGCCAATGGTCCCAAGAAACAAGCTGGAGTAGCCATTCTAATATCAAATAAAATCGACTTCCATCCAAAATTAATCAAAAAAGATAAGGAAGGACACTTCATACTCATCAAAGGAAAAAGCTACCAAGGTGAACTCTCAATTCTGAACATCTATGCCCCAAATGCAAGGGCACCTACATACATAAAAGAAACTTTACTAAAGCTCAAAACACACATTACACCTCACACAATAATAGTGGGGGATTTCAACACCCCACTCTCAGCAATGGACAGATCATGGAAACAGAAACTAAACCGAGACACTTTGACATTAACAGAAGTTATGAACCGAATGGACTTAACAGACATCTATAGAATATTTCATCCTAAAACAAAAGAATATACCTTTTTCTCAGTACCTCATGGTACCTTCTCCAAAATAGACCATATAATTGGTCACAAAACAAGCCTCTACAGATACAAAAAGATTGAAATAATCCCTTGCCTCTTATCAGATCACCACGGAATAAGACTGGTCTTTAATAATGACAAAACCAATGGAAAACCCATGTGCACATGGAAACTGAACAACTCTCTACTCAATGATGACTTGGTCAAGGAAGAAATAAAGAAAGAAATTTAAGACTTTTTAGAATTCAATGAAAATGAGGACACATCATACCAAAACTTGTGGGACTCCATGAAGGCAGTGCTAAGAGGAAAACACATAGCTCTAAGTGCCTACAAAAAGAAACTGGAAAGAGCACACACTAACAAGTTGACTGCACAACTAAAAGCTCTAGAACAAAAAGAAGCAAATACACCCAGGAGGAGTAGAAGGCAGGAAATAATCAAACTCAGGGCTGAAATCAACCAAATAGAAACAGAAAGAACAATACAAAATATCAATAAAACCAGGAGCTGGTTCTTTGAAAAAAATCAACAAGATAGATAAACCATTAGCCAGATTAACCAGAGGGCACAGAGACAGTATCCAAATTAATAAAATCAGAACTGAAAAGGGAGACATAACAACAGAAACTGAAGAAATTCAAAAAATCATCAGATCCTACTACAAAGGCCTATACTCAACAAAACTGGAAAACCTGGATGAAATGGACAATTTCCTAGACAGATACCAGATACCAAAATTAAACCAGGAGCAGATAAACCATCTAAATAGTCCCATAACCCCTAAGGAAATAGCAGCAGTCATTAAAAGTCTCCCCACTAAAAAAAAGCCCAGGACCACATGAATTCTATCAGACCTTCAAGGAAGACCTAATACCAATTCTCTTCAAACTATTCCACAAAATAGAGACAGAAGGAACACTACCCAATTCGTTCTATGAAGCTACAATTACACTCATTCCCAAACCCCACAAGGACCCAACAAAGAAAGAGAACTTCAGACCAATCTCCCTTATGAACATCGATGCAAAAATACTCAATAAAATTCTAGCAAACCGAATCCAAGACCACATCAAAACAATCATCCATCATGATCAAGTAGGTTTTATCCCAGGAATGCAGGGATGGTTCAATATTCGGAAATCCATCAATGTAATCCACTATATAAACAAACTTAAAGAAAAAAACCATATGATTATCTCACTAGATGCTGAGAAAGCATTTGACAAAATTCAACATCCCTTCATGATAAAAGTCTTGGAAAGATCAGGAATTCAAGGCCCCTACCTAAACATAGTAAAAGCAATTTACAGCAAACCAGTAGCCAACATCAAGCTAAATGGAGAGAAACTTGAAGCAATCCCACTAAGATCAGGGACCAGACAAAGCTGCCCACTCTCCGCCTACCTATTCAATATAGTACTGGAAGTCTTAGCCAGAGCAATTAGACAACAAAAAGAAGTCAAAGGGATACAAATAGGAAAGGAAGAAGTCAAAATATCGCTATTTGCAGATGATATGATAGTATACTTAAGTGACCCCCAAACTTCCACCAGAGAACTCCTAAACCTGATAAACAACTTCAGCAAAGTGGCTGGTTATAAAATCAACTCAAACAAATCAGTAGCCTTCCTCTACATGAAAGATAAACAGACTGAAAAAGAAATTAGGGAAATGACACCCTTCACAATAGTTGCAAATAATATAAAATACCTTGGTGTGAATCTAACCAAGCAAGTGAAAGACCTGTATGACAAGAACTTCAAGTCTCTGAAGAAAGAAATTGAAGAAGATCTCAGAAGATGGAAAGATCTCCCATGCTCATGGATTGGCAGGATTAATATAATAAAAATGGCCATCTTGCCAAAAGCAATCTACAGATTCAATGCAATCCCCATTAAAATCCCAACTCAATTCTTCACAGAGTTAGAAAAGGAAATTCTCAAATTCATATGGAATAACAAAAAACCTAGGATAGCGAAAACTATTCTCAACAATAAAAGAACTTCGGGAGGAATCACCATCCCTGACCTCAAGCTGTACTACAGAGCAATAGTGATAAAAACTACCTGGTATTGGTACAGAGACAGGCAGGAAGATCAATGGAATAGAATTGAAGACCCAGAAATGAACCCACACTCCTATGGTCACTTGATCTTTGACAAAGGAGCTAAAACTGTCCAGTGGAAAAAGGACAGCATTTTCAACAAATGGTGCTGGTTCAACTGGAGGACAACATGTAGAAGAATGAAAATTGATCCATTCTTATCCCCTTGTACAAAGCTCAAATCTAAGTGGATAAAGGACCTCCACATAAAACCAGATACACTAAAACTAATAGAAGAGAAGGTGGGGAAAAGCCTCGAATACTTGGGCACAGGGGAAAAGTTCCTGAACAGAACTCCAATGGCATATGCTCTAAGATCGAGAATTGACAAATGGGACTTCATAAAATTGCAAAGTTTCTGTAAGGCAAAGGAAACTGTCAATAGGACAAAACGACAACCAACAAATTGGGAAAAGATCTTTACCAATCCTTCATCTGATAGAGGGCTAATATCCAATATATACAAAGAACTCAAGAAATTAGACTCCAGGCAACCAAATTACCCTATTAAAAAATGGGGTATAGAGCTTAACAAAGAATTTTCAACAGAAGAAACTCGAATGGCCGAGAAGCACCTAAAGAAATGCTCGGCATCCTTAGTCGTCAGGGAAATGCAAATCAAAACAACCCTGAGATTCCATCTCACACCAGTCAGAATGGCTAAGATTAAAAACTCAGGTGATAGTAGATGCTGGCGAGGGTGTGGAGAAAGAGGAACACTCCTCCATTGTTGGTGGGACTGCAAGATGGTGCAACCACTTTGGAAATCAGTGTGGCGGTTCCTCAGAAAATTGGACATAGCATTACCCGAGGATCCAGCTATACCACTCCTAGGCATATACCCAGAAGGTGCTCGAACATATAATAAGGACATATGCTCAACTATGTTCATAGCAGCCTTATTTATAATAGCCAGGAGCTGGAAAGAACCCAGATGTCCTTCAACTGAGGAATGGATTAAAAAAATGTGGTATATTTACACAATGGAGTATTACTCAGCTATTAAAAACAATGAATTTGAGAGGTTCCTAGGTAAATGGATGGAACTAGAAATTATCATACTGAGTGAGGTAAGCCAATCACAAAAGAACACACATGGTATTCACTCACTGATTATTGGATATTAGCCCAGAACCTTAAAATGCCCAAGATGCAACTCACAGGCCACATGAAGTCCATAAAGAAGGAAGACCAAGTGGGGGTGATTCGGTCCTTCTTAGAAGGAGCAACAAAATACTCAAGGGAGCAAATATGGAGACAAAGCGAGGGACAAAAACTGAAGGAGGGGCCGTCTGAAGACCTTTCCACCTGAGTATCCATCCCATGTGCAGTCACCAAAGGTAGATGCTGATGTGGAAGTCAGGAAGTGCATGCTGATAAGAGCCTGATATGGATGTCTCCTCAGAGGTCTTCAAGAGTCTGACATATTCAGAGGCAGATGCTCACAACTAGCCATTGAAGTGATCATGGGGTTCTCAATGGAGGAGTTAGAGTGAAGACTGAAGGAGCTGAAAGGATTTGTGGCCCCATGAGGAGAGCAACAATACCAACCAACCACAGCTCCCAGGGTCTAAACCACCAGCCTGGGAGCACTTATGGAGGGATCCAGGGCCTTAGCTGAATATATAAGAGTGGAGGGCCCTGCTGGGCACAGGTGGAAGATGAGATCCTTGACCTCATGAAGGCTGGACGCCCCAGGGGGTGGGAGTTTTGAGGGTGGGGAGGTGGGAGTGGGAGGGTAGATAGAGGTTACATCCACAAAGAAGAAGGAGGAGGTGTGAGGGGATTGGGGGTTCCTGGGTGGGTGGGGGATGGGGTAAGGGGACAACATATGAAATGTAAATAAAACATCCAATAAAAAAATTAAAAAAAAAAAACTTATAAGCCAACCAAAAGAGGTATATTTTATCTAAAATTTATAATTCCTGATATTCATTCTAAAAAAAAAAAAAGCAGGGTAAGTCAACTTTTCAGAATTGTGTGGGAAATAAATACATAATGGCAAGTATATGACCCAATATGCCTAACAACATGATAGTGAATCCCTGATAGTCTTCTGTTATACCCTGGAAATTATGCTTAGCAGGAAAACGGGAAAAAATTGAAAGAATATGGTTGATGATTAAAACTAATACAAAGGAACATTTTAACTGATCTATTAGTCTGAAAGTTAATATGTCTCATAGAAAATGTGGAAACAATCTAAAGTGTATATTGTATGTAAGTACAGAAATAATGTTAGAATCACAATGCCTTTTTGTTCATACATTTAAATATTAGTAAATCATTATTAATAAGAGCTAATATTTAATCCAAGGACTTCTATACTATAAACAAAAAAATGAACATAAATCTTGACTTTGAAATCTCACAATACAACCAGAAGCAGAGGTGCTAAACAGAAGAAAAAATATTGCTTGGATTACTATTAAAAAGGAGGATCATATTCCAGGGGGATAGCCAGTAGAGTCTAAACTGAAGAGGTTTGGACTAATGACACTGAAAAAGGAGATTTTAGGGCAGTCTAGCCATGATTTTGTCACATGGTATGAATGGTCACTCTTAGGCATATCTAAAATGAAACAGAGAAAGCTGGACAAAAAGAACAAAATGGACTGCTTAAGGAGAAAAGAACAGTCACGCAATGCAATGTGGTGCCAAGTCTTTTACTGAAGGAAATAAAATGTCTAATGAAAGGCCTGGTAGAAAATGGAATAAAGAGACTGGTACACTCTGGGAAAGACCGACTCAGCTAAACTCTAAAGTTGTGAAAAAGAATTAAAAGAATTATTTTTTCAAACTGGTGCAATCACTCTCAAAATCAATCTGGAAGTTCCTCAGAAAATTAGAAATAGATCTACCTGAAGACCCAGCTATACCACTCTTGACCATATATTCAAAAGATGTACCATCATGCCACTGGGGCACTATGTTCATAGCAGCCTTATTTGTGATATCCAGTAGCTGGAAACAACATAGATGTTTCCAGAACAGAACAGAACAGAAGAATGTATACAGAAAATGTGGTTCATTTACACAATGGAATACTACTGAGCTATTAAGAACAAGGATATCATGAAATTTGCAGGCAAATAAATGGAGCTAGAAAATATAATCCTAAGTGAAGTAACTGAGACCCAAAAAGACATGCATGGTATGTACTCACTAATAAGTGGATATTAGCTAAAAAAGTACAAAATTACCAGGAAAAAGTCCAAGGAACTCAAGTGGGTTAGCAAGCCTACTACGGGCCCAAGTGAGGATGCCTCAATCTCATTTAGGATGGAGAAGAAAGCAATTATGAGGAGAAGGGGGAGGAAGGTATGTAGGTGGGAAAGGGGACAGGGAGAGGAAGAGGGGATCATGATCAGGTATTGGGTGGGGGGAAAAGACTGAAGACTTGAGGGCCAGCAGAATGGAAAGAATGGAAGCATACAACCTCGGGAGGTAAGAAGTGGCAACACCCTCTGGAATATACCAGAGACCTGGGAGGTGAGAGACTCTCAGGACTCAAAGAGAGGGACTCTAGATGAAATGCCCTAGAGTGGGGAGAGGATATTTGTAGAGCCCACCTCCAGTAGAAAGACAGAGCATTAAGAGGAGGGATGGAGTTGCCATCCTACTGTCAAAAACACTGACCCAGAATTTTACCTGTCTCAAAGAACTGCAGGGACAACAGTGGAGAAGAGCCTGAGGGAAAGGAGATCCAGTGACAGGCCCAACTTGGGATCCAGCTCAAGGGGAGGCCCCAAGGCCTGACACTATTACTTATGCTATGGTGTGCTCTGGAAACTAGGCCTATCATGATAGCCCTCCAAAAGACCCAAGAAGCAGCAGAAAGACTCAGATGTAGATATTTACACCCAACCAATGGACAGAAGCTGTTGACCCCTGTGATTGAATTAGGGAAAAGCTGGAAGAAGCTGAGGAGGAGGTCAACCCTGTAGGAAGACCAGAAGTCTCAACAAATTTAGACCCCCGAGATCTCTCAGACACTGAGCCAGGCAGAATATACAATTTGATATGAGGCCTCCAACACATATATAGCAGAGGGTCTTGACTAAGAGAAGATACACCTTACCCTCAAGAGACCGGAGGTAAGGTGGTGAGGAGGGGGTTGAGACATCTTTGTGGAGACAAAGGGAGGTTTGGAATGTGGAACAATCAGAGAGTGAATTGGGAGTAGGATAAAGTCTGAACTGTTAAAAAAAAGATTAAATTTAAAAAATTACTAAAAAAAAAAAAAACCAGAATTAAAAGAACTCTTAAGCACAAAACAAAACCATCAACAAAAGAAAGCTTATGTAAATTCAAGTCAAGAAGTGGTCTAGGTTCTAGCCCCTGCAAACAAATGGCACTGGCAGCTTCAACCATATGGTTCTCAATTTCGAGTCAAGAAAGCTATATGAAGGAGTTAGGGAATCTTCCTCTGTGGTTTAGGAAATATACTGAGGCCAGGCATTTGGCAGAGCAGTTGCTGCATTGACATTCTGGAGGCTATGTGTGAAGATTGTGAAGGTGAAGGAGTCTGAGATCTGAGGAGGACTATGACGTCAGACACTGAGATGGAGAATTTAGATCTGTCCTGCTAGGTTTGCCATTGCTTTATCCATTCTCCTTCCATTCTTCCCTTCCTTCCAGAGTGTCACTGCACATTCTGTGCCATTATATATTGGAAATACATGATCTGCTTTTTTATTTTGATTTTACAGGATTTGCAGTTAAGGGATCCCCTGAAGTCTCAGAAGATACTTTGGAATTTAAACAGTCTTAAAACAGAAAGACTACGGGAACATTTGAATTTGGAATGAATATATTTTAAATTATGATATGGCCACGGGTCTACGGAGGTCAGGGCGTGGAAAGTGATAGTTTAAGTGAGAATCACCTCAGCCATTACCTTATATATTAGCTTGCTTAGGTTCCAATTTGTGGACCGGTTATGGAAGAATTGGGGTGTATGGCCTTATTAGAGGAAATATGTCACTGGGCGTGGACTTTGAAGTTTCAAAAGTCAACAGCAGAATGGATCTTCCATCCCCTCTTTCTGTGTCTGTCTCTCCCTCCCCTCTCCCTCTCCCCCTCCTCCTCCCCCTCCCCCTCCCCCTCTCCCTCTCCCTCTCCCCTCTGCCTGCTGCCTGAGGATCAGCATATATAGATAGCTATGCCTTTTATGCCATGTCTGCTTCTATTTTTATAAGAAAGAAATACTGCATGAGAATATGAAACACTCATTGTCCCATTGAAGAATCTGTGAACTAGCCTCAACTGTCAAATATCATATTCCATGTACTTATGCTTTCAGAGTCCGTAACAAAAACATTATTTGCATTTTTCTAAATATTTTTAACTCATTTTTGCAAACTAATTTTCCAAAGCCAAGACAAAATCTGTAAGATGACTATCAGTCCTTTAACTCTATGGTAGAACTCTAAATTAAAGCAAACAAGAACTTTCTCTAGGAACCTTAAAAGACTGATCAAATTTTATGTTATTAGTCCCTTGTTTTCTTTATTCTTTTTTGTATTGTATTTTATACGTTTTACATTTTTATTTATCGATTTAGTGTGTGTGTGTTTGTGTGTGTGTGTGTGTTGTGAGTGTATATTTGTGTCTGTGTGGAGGTCAGCAGAATACTTGAAAACATCAGTTCTGCCCTGCTCTCATGTTTTCATGGAATCAAATAGGTTATTAGTGTTGGCCCTTAAGTGCCTTGTCCCACTGAGTTATCTCATCACCTCTGGGTTTTCTACTTTTGAATACACAGATCTATAGTTATATGTTTGGATTTTTATTATTATAGTCATTTTTACTTGCTATACATTTTTAAGTCATGAAATTATTTTGAAGTTAACTATCTTCTCTGCAACTGTTGACATGCTCATTTAATTCTGTTTGCTGTTCTTTAATTGAGATGTATCCCATCTATTGATTTGTGCATGGTGATCATCTCTGCATCCCTGTGCTAAACACTATTCATGGTGAAAGAACATTTTTATATGCTACTGTGATCAACTTTTCAATAGCATATTGACTATTTTTGCACCTATATTCATTAGAGATATTGACCTGTATTATTTTTTCTTATAGTACTTTTGTTTCTTTGTAGTCATCAGGCTAATCCACAACCTTCTTAATGAGAAGATAGATGTAGTCTACTCTTCAGATTTTAGGAAGTTTAAAGAAAATTAATATCAGTCCTTTAACTGTGTGGTAGAACTCTTAATTAATGAAAACAAGAATTTTCTTTTATATAAAACTTAAAGGACCGATTCAATGTTAATATTTATTTTTAGTCCTCTTGTTTGCTTTATTTTTTGTATTGTATTTTATACATTTTACACTTTTATTTATTTATTTAATATATGTGGGTATGTGTGTGTATGTGTGTTTGTGTGTGTGTGTGTTTGTGTGTGTTTATGTGTATGTGTTTGTGTGTCTGCATGGGGAAGTCAGCAAAATACTTGCAAGCATCTGTTTGGACTTTTCATCATGTGGGTTCCAGGAATCAAATGAGTGTTAGTGCTAACCCCCAAGTGCCTTACCACACCAAGCCATCTCATCAACTCTGGGTTTTCTACTTTTGAGAGTACATCTTGATTAACTTAAGTTTAACTAATAATTTATCCATTTCATTATTTTATTCTATTTTAGGTACACAGTTGTCCATAGTACTTTAATAAGGTTGCTTGCCTCTTTCAATGGTATCAATTATAATTTTTATTCCTTTGTTTTTATTTTTCATCAACAGCTAGATTCTAACTATTACTTTAAAAAATTTAAAACATTGTTTATTATGGCAAAGGCAATAAATAAATAATTAGAATATGATTCCAGTTTTCTCGAGAGTAATGAAATCAGATAATAACAACTCATCAAATTATAATAAATATAGAGATATCAAGAACACAATTCTCCATCCCTTTGCATTTTTTTCTGGACTGGGGAGATTTCATTGAATGTTGCCTTCATATAATCTTTTATCTGGCTAAGCAAGTAGACATTGAAAAGCTGGAGCATCAAAAGGTACGAGGTAGCTGTTTAAATAATTTGGGAATTCTGCAGTTTACAGTTTTGAAAGTGATTGATTTACTTTGATTCCATAAAGTAGATCCAGCTGGCAACTCACTTAAAACTAAACACTCAGAAAGTAAAGAAATATATCAGTCCTCCCAAAATTTTGGCAGAATCTAATAAAAATGGCAAATGAGATGTTAAGTGACTCTAGAATTTATATGTGAACTTTACATTGTAATATTGATAGAAAAAAATGAGTAAGAGATACACCTAATGTTTTTTTTTTAATTCCTTAAATTTAGTTGTTATATACTTTTGTTCTGGACTTTTCTTGCATTTGTTCAACCTTTTACTATCTCATAAATTAATATTCCGTTTTCAAGGTGAAAGTAACCATTGCTTACAAAATCCTTGTGTGATATCCACCTGATATATTTTATAGCAGATTAGTCTTACTGTCTTCTTTTCCTGGGTGACAAAATAGAGTCAATAGAATTTAAATGCCAAATTGAGTAATTTTTAAAAACATGTGAAGCAATTCAGAGCTCTATTTCCTGGGAATCTGTGGTCAATTCCAAGGTTTCACTTGTATTGTCTCCTTATTTTTTCTGTTGGTGTATTGTTGTGGATAGCCCTGGCCTTGTATTTTGATACTAATTCCCCTTTCCTGTGAAGGGCTGCAGAGGAGGTGTGAGTCATTACACAAGTGAATTCTAGAGAACCTTCTGCCCATCTTAATTTGTAATATAAAGGCTGGAGCCAGTGATTGGTCAGAAGAAGGGGAAGTGGAGAAATAAAGTTTGGTGGAAGAGGGCAGAGGGGAGGACTGGAGGAAGACAATGGAGGAGGAAGATGACAAGGATAGGACGACTGGGAAACAGGAGGTAGAAGGACAGACTTAGGGTCTAGAAAATCCTCAAGTTATAAGGGTCTCAAAGCTGAGTAACAGAGTAGTGTAGGGGTTTCTGCCCAATCTAGACTTACAGAATATATTCATAATTACTGAGTTGTGTTTTGATTGACTAGTCGTATTTGGGTTGGAGATTTAAATATCTCCCACTACAGTGCATTTAGCTTTAAGGTTTGAATTCTTATAATTTTATTTTTAATACGTATAATAATTTTTAGTCATCCTTGTTCTATATCCTGTTTTATCATAAAGGTTGGATATTGGCATTTTCTGTGAAAATAATCTTTAGTTTACATAGTTTACTATCTCATATTTTACGGAAGATCATCTTGTTTCTTTATTTTCCATGCTTTGTAAGTTATGGAAAATATTTTTATTGATGGAAAGGACATGCCTTTGTCGTGTGTTTCTTGTTTCCTGAACACAAAAATCATTGGTTGATGATTTTCTTCTAATCTATGAGAATAACAAAAACAAGTTTTAAGTAGTCTTCTCTGTGAGTGGTAGATATTTTCATTGATTAGCAAATTTCTCATTTATTTGACTAAAATAATAAAAGTACATGGTTATAAGTATAAGCATATGAGATTAATTGATAACTTGGCCACTTATATAATTTCTAGTGAATCATACCCCCTCTCCATGTGTGTGTGTGTTCTTATCATTGTTGAATCTATGATGCTCTTGACATCTTTATTTGATGCTCTTTTTTCCCTTTACAAAAGATTATATTTCTAGTGTTAAGTTCAAGAAATAAAATTCTCCTGTGCTCAGTGATGGCGAAATGATTAGTAACCAAAAAAGTTATGAGATAATATTATTTATTGTGATGCCTCTTTGACCACTGAAAGAAATGAAATAAATAAGTGAGGACATTAAATAATAATAATAATAGTAATAATAATAATAGAGAGAATAATAAAAGAATAGAAGAGAGATGCGGAGCCTCAATGTTTCAAATGATATCCTTGGATGTTGAGGTGGATAACAAAGCCAGTATTATGCTTTCAGAGCAAAGATATGTAGAGGATATAAGTCTTGTTGATAGCATAGAAGGCCCTATATCAAGTGGCACCTGAAAACTTACATATGAGCAATTTAGTTACATGAAGCAATGAAATATCTCCATTGTTGCTTAAGCCAGTTTGAATTGCATTTCCTGTCATCTGCAAGAAATAATATTAACCAATAGGAAACAGATGACAAGTTGGATGGAGAAGCTAAACAGAGGCCAGGTTATATTATTAGCTCTCAAGTGTAGAATTTCTAAAAAAAAAAAAAAAAAAAAAAAATTACATTTTTACACAGAATGCAGAATACGGACAATAGTTCATAAAGAATGTTACATCTGCTCAGAAATAGCTAAAAAATACTCTTAGGTCTATGTTTATGTTGAAATATTATTCTTAGTAATTATTAAATATATTTAAATTGCTAAACACGGACTGTGGTCTGTGTTTCAAACAGGACATTGAAGTAATAGACAAGCGCTGGAACAAACAAATAAAAGAAGCTTAATTGTTTAGGTGAGCACACCTTCAAAGAATTAAAGCAGAGCAAAACAATGCTGAGAAGCATGTCATTGTATGTTTAGATATATGCTAATCAAATTGCCACAGAAGACTTGAAGAGTAAACTTCACTGAATCGAACTGAGGTAGGCGAATAGTTCTAAGGATTGGCTCTAGTGAAAAATAAATACAGAGAATCCCTTGAGTGAGGAAAAAGTAAAGATCAAGTTCAAAGGAATTAAGATCCCAGTGAACCTGAGGTGCGGTGAGAAAGGAAGTAAGGATTATTTGCAAAAGGAATGCCATCCTGCTTGGTTTAAGTATATATACAGAAGTTTAGGAAATTCAAAAAGATATGGATGGAGAAATAAGCAGAGGAAGTGGGGTCACAAGCTAGGCCGAGCCGGTGACACTGTAGATCAGTTCCTTTGGGAATACTCAAATGACACAAGTATAACATACAATACTGTGATTCCATATAAAAAACTGTATGGTGAAGAGGTTTACCAGGATAGACTAAAAGGTGTTTCTTGAAAATAATAAAATGTAGAGCTCAGATGAGCAATCCATGCTTTTCACATTACTCATTGTCTTAAGTTGATTTAATTGTAGAGATAAACCACTTACCAGAAGTAATTTAGGTGAGGAAAGTGTTTATTCAGCTTACAGTTTACTGTAATGGCTCTTCTTGGTTGTCAGCTTTACTGTATCTGGAATGAACAACAATTCAGCAATGGAGGGCATACCTGTGAGGGACTTTTTGTTTTGTTTCAAGAGGGAGAATCCACTTTTATTCTAGACCTCTAAAGAAGGATGACATATATCTTTGATTCAGATCTTGAGAAAGACACAATTTTAATCTGGGCTACACCTTTTGCTATAAACACATAGAAGAATAGTGTTCTTGATCTTTGCCTGTTTGCTCTCACGTTGATAGCAAATTCATTCCTTCACTTACATTAGAGCCTATGCTTTTGGAAATCTAAGATTGATTGAAGCTAAGATAGTCTCTTGGACTGAATAACTTCGGATTACTAGAATTTTTATTCCTAGCCCACCATTTTTGATTAATAGGACCATAACCTGTCATTCTAATACATGTAATAAATTACACACACACACACACAACTACAATTCACACTTGTGGGAAGCTAAGGCAAGAACCCAAGGCAAGGCCTCAGTCAGAAATCTATACAGAGACCAGCTAGATTCTAGACTATACTCCTCAGGGTCAACTTCTCAGGGATAACATTTGTAGCATGTACTATATATTTGAGTCAAACCTAAAACCCTGGCATTGTATAGTGGTGGTATAGATGTCTGATAGATACTCAGTGGATACGGTCATAAGATAATGAAATAAGAGAAAGATAATTTTGAAGAGAGGTATACCTAATGCAGTATAGATATGTTGTCCTGAAGCTTTCAATGTGATCATGAAAACTGATTTGAATAAAGAAACTAATTTCGATGAAAAAATGGTTTAGAGTAAGTCTTCAGGGCTTCAAAGTAGCTGTTTTACATTCTTGTGAGTTCTTAATTGTATTGTCCAGTGTTCTTGATCTCTGGATAAATTTCTATCTAACACTTACATATTAAAATCTTGACTGAGAGATCATTATAAGAAATTGAGCTGTGTAAATACATATAGCCAACAGATACATAATAAATAAATGTTGATCAAGTACTTAATTTTTTAACTTACAAAGTACATCATGAATGTTATGGTAGTTCTTTGAAAGGAGTTTAATTGATTTTTAATCTCAGATCATCGTGTCTCTGAAATCTATACACCCTAAAATTGATACATTCATTTGATTCCCTTTTCTCCCTTAAGAATAGATGTTTCATAAAATTATAAAATTTATTTTAAAATTATCATTATTGATACATTTACTTAGTTAAAAAGTGAAAACTTTACTGCACATATTTTAAAATTATTATTTTATTTAAAAATAACATCATAAATGACTGGCTTGATAAATTCTGTTTTGTGTGGCTAAGCATGTTAGTATGTGATTTGTATGTCATAAATTTTCTAAAATTATCTTGAACTCTGAGCTTTCTATCCAGTCCTTGCCTATGAAATTCTCAATATTGGTTTCTGATTTAAAGCCAGTGAAAAAAAAGGATGCAGCAATCAAACAATTAAAATTGGCATGTTATCTGAATTTCATATTATACATAAATGAAACAAACAAGTTTTATATGTAGATATATAGAAAGAGATTTACAACTTCAATGTGCAAATCGTATGGTAAAGTTTTCTGTTTTGAAATATTGAATTTTATAAACACAGTTCTTCCGAACCTATTTACTGTAGAGACATACTTAAAGGATTTTACTCTTTCAACAAGAAGCCTTTCCCATTTTAGAGAGTTTGAAAATGCTGGCCTTTGAGACTACTAGGACTGTGGTACTTCATACCATGCAAGGCAATATTAACAGTAAGTTGAACCCTACTTATCTTGTCCTTGCTAAATGCCACATATGTCCTTCCCCTTGAGCTACTGGTTTTCTCACCTTTAATTTCTTTTCAGGAGAGATAGTGAATATCAGAACAGGCAAAAATTAAGAACTGATTTAATCTGAAGTATAGAGACCTATCAGTTGGAGTCCTATAAATCATCTTAGTTCCTTAAACAGCTATTTAAACCAAGGATATTAACAGATATAAGACTGATTCTGTTGAGTCAGTTTAAACAAAATTGTATACCTAAACAGAAAGATAGGATCTTCATTAAACGACCTACATGATAACAGGATGTCTTTCAGGGCTATAGCTGCTTGCCCTTCTATTCTGGTATAGAAAACAGGATAATTCCTCAATAATGGGTCACTAAGTATTCGGTACCACCGGTATTATCTTTCCTCAATGATCCTAAAAGGTTACTGCATAAACAGCTGATTTAGTTGTAGTCAAAAACAGTGAGACACTATAATATGGAATATTACATTTTTATATCTCTACTCATCTAACTCACTTTTTGAGTTTTCGAGCATTTGTTTGTTTGTTGGGTTTGTTTTCTCTGGGTATAAACATATTAAATTTTCTTGTAGAAAATATTTACTAGATCCTTTTCCATGTTGTTTTGAAAACTGAAATGAGTAAAATATTTGACCACTGAAATAGCAAATGAAAATAAATGATATCAGACAGTAAAAAATTAAGCAGAGAGGCAGTGCTGAATATAAAAAGTAATATGATACTTTCTTTGAATAAGTAAAATAAAAACAATGAGTGAAAAGTAATGAAATATAGATTTAGAAAAAAAATAATTTGAATAAAGTACAAGTTGAATGCATCTAATAAGTGAATGAATTTCATAGTAACTATATGAGTGAGATGAATATATTATTTGAATACATGCACATATGTATTCCTTTTATTATGTCATGTGATGCCCTGCTTTTCCTCGAGTCACTGCCAAATAGCAATTCATTACACATATGACCCATCAAGAGTGAACCACAAGAACTTGAGACAAAATACCCTAAATACTTTTTTCATAATATTTTATTATTCAGGAAATTCATATCATGAATTAGCATACTTCTCAGTCCTCTCTGATCCATTCCCTACATTGTGACCTCTCCAAAAAAAAAAAAAAAAAAAAAGAAGAGAGAGAGAGAGAGAGAATTAAAGAAAGAAAGAAAAAGGAGAAAAATGTCCAATTTGTATTTCCCATATACTCATTGGATTATGTTTAAGAACTTGGTGGCCTGGTACCTAAAGAAAACTGAGTCTTTCTCAACCTGCACTGCTGCCAGAAGCCAGTTTTTTGTGGAGTGCAATACTTCAGAATCCTTATCACAAAATTTAAGAGTTCTCTTCAATGACTTTCTGTTTAAACTCTTAGATTTTGCATTAAAAATAAAAGAGGATGACTAACTTTTACTGATATGTATCTGGTAATTTAATGTAAAAGAACCAGATTCAGGATCTGGTAAAAAAAAAAAAAAAACTAAAGATATTATTCCTCTGTTTAGTATGCATATCTAGGTTAGATTGCTCATTATCTCAGTCATTAGCTTCTTTATTCATTAGAAAATGGAAAATAGTTAGGTCTGAATATTATCAATATTATATGAGGTGATAATATATATATTACACTTACACTGGGAATGATACTCAGGCTGTTGTATTTAAAACTGTTGGGTGGAATTCCCTAGAGTAATGCCACCAAGATCATCACTGGTTGGATATGAACCTGAAGGAAGAGATAGGCATGAAGAATCAACATACTATAATTCCCATAAAAATCTATCCTATCTCCATCCTTGGTCCACTGTCCAATAGGTGTCTCCTTATAATCATCTAGAAATTTCATTAACAATATCTTTTGGGGCAATATTCTCATTAGCGTGGTCAATCAGAATGCTTTTTAAAACATTTTTATTACATATGATTTAATTATCTCATGATTATTGAGGTGTGTTAGGGAGAAGGATCAGTGTCTGTTGTGATGAGCATGTTAGGTCAGGGATCACCTTAAAGATCTACCTCTCTTCTTTCACCATTCAAGACTCAGCAGTGTAATTTGGTGGCACTACTCGAAGCTAAGATGTATCATTGCCTCAGAATCCTACTTAAAAGTAAGTCCACACAGCTTAAACACAGGCTTTTCTACCAGTGCCCCAGTTCTCAAAATGATTACTCTTAGACTTAATTATATATGAATAAATACCTAGCTTTTGGCTTGTTCCCACTAGCTCATAACTCAGTTACCCATGTATTCTATTCTAATAGTGTCATGTTATTGATTACCAAACCTCAGCTCCATGCTTTTGGTGGGAATATCTACTGCCTCAAACTCTAGCCCAGAATCTGTTCTCCCTACCAGAACTCCAACATCCTATTTCCTGCATATGATTATAGGCTAATAGCTTTATATTGACAGGAAATATATTTGTAGAGAATTCATGAGGTTATCCCTAAATCTTACCCCTTTTATCCAATAAAAAGTTTCTCCTTTACATCAATAAACTATATACAATAAAAACAATTATGAAAACCACAAGGTAAGCTTACATTCATATGTCTGATAAATTATATGGAGATTGGGAAGGATGAAGCTGTGTGAAATTCAAGCTTGTCAAGTTTGTAATATTTATGCATATGCAAAATCTGTAAGAATTATTTATTTTTTGTCTTTATATTGGTAAAATAACAATAATTGACTTATTCTTGGCATGAAGAATGACGTAGGTATATATCTGCTGGAACCTGAAAACAGTCTTGACTATGACAGGCTTCTGATACTGTGGCTTATTATTGCAAATTTGTAGTTTATTATTCCAAATTTATCAATGCTATTGTTCCCAAGAATCAGCGATATTTGATAGCTATTATTGTCATTCTTCTCAAGCTCATGACTGTAGCAATAATTTTGGGGTTATGCTTTCTTTAAAAGATTCAGAAATATTCTGAGAAAATATTTTCATTTTAATCCTATGTGTGGAATACGGGGATGCTTCAGATTGTCCCCAGAAACTGACTATGAGTTGCCTCCTGCTCTATTAAGAGTGTGATTTTTTTTCCAGTTGCAGATAGTTTCTGCAATTTTGTAATGTTTGGAAATCTGGGAACTTTTCACAGGATATAAAAATGCAGGGTCCCAGAGGAGTGGGAGATTGATTTTGATGGGTTGTTGGTTGGTTGTTGGTTGCTACTGGTGTTGCTGGCTCTTCTATCATTTATGTCACTAACTCTTCAGCCAAGAGTGAGGCCTGTTTCCTACCTACCTCGCTCGATGATGTTACTTTGTGTGGCTTGAGTTTGTGCAGGTCTTGTGAATGTTGCCACGAGCACTAACACATTGTATCCAGAAAATACAGTTTCATTGACGTTATCTATCACCTCTTGTACTTATTCCTTTCTGAGCCCTAATTATAAATTCTTGAGGCTTAAGAAGATGGGTGTGATACAGATTACACATTTATGGCTATACACTCTGAAGTCTATTATTCCATGCATTTTGACCACTACTGAGTCTCTATGATAACTGTCATCATTCAAAAGAAGTTTCTCTGAGAGTTAAACCATAAAAGTTTTATAGATATATAAATAAGTGACTAGAGGAAATTTTAATACTCTGTCCCTCTATCAGAATAATAGTAATAGGTTCTTTCCTACTGCCTATGACCAATGGTAACTACAGATCCTTAGACTTATTAATGATTGGATGTATGGATTGTGTCCCATAGCATGTGCCTTAAGTCTAACTAGAATATTACTGTTATTTTTATGACATCTGTACCACTATTCCATTGTTGGGTATATCTTGTCAGGCTTGTAATTATTGTAGCTCTTGGGATTCACAAATGGCTAAGACAGATGATTACTTTTTTCTCTGCATAGCACCTTCCTGTACTATGAAAGTTAGCTACTGATGTTAAATATTTCCAGGTCATTACTTGCTTGATGTCTATTGTGTTTTATGACTTATTTCTTCAGTATCTGTTTGGAAATAGAGTCATACTATCAAATCTAGAGGGTGACCACATAAAACAAAAATATTCTGCAATATATAGAGGTACACAATTTAAAAAAAGATATAATCAGTTTCTTGTACTGGGGTTTATTAATATGTGTTGTTTGGTTCTCTGTTGTATTCTCATAAGTTGGATAACTCTATTGAAATATTTTTCCATATGCATGGTTATCTGTATGTGCATGTACAGGTATGCAGTTTAGAAAGATTTTCTTTTCAGTTGTAGGCTTCCATAAACATTTAAAAATGACTTTAGTGTGAGAGCCATCCCTCCCAATACTACTTTCTTTTACATTGCCTTTTCCTTAATCTATCTATCTATCTATCTATCTATCTATCTATCTATCTATCTATCTATCTATCATCATCATCATCATCTATTTCTGTGTGTGATTCCTCTCTATTCTTTCTTTTTTATCTTGTTAGCTGCAGTGTATAGCCCTGGGTGTACTTGAAATAACTATCTCTTATCTCAACTGGTCGAACACCAGGTTAGCTAACTATTACTGCCTTAAGGTCTCATTATTTTTAGAAATTCATAAATTGAAATAGTGTTCTCACCAGTTTTCAGTTGAGTTGTATACAGTTGTTCTTGGAAATGTCTCCAGGTCAGAGTTAAAGCTATCTTTATTGAAAGGATCATCATCCTTATCCTTTGCTTGGCTTAATTCTAAGCGCCTGATCACATGTAATTGGATCCCCCCACACCTTGAACCACATGGCTGTTTGATCCTTTATCATATGAGGTAGAGGAATAAGTGATGCATAAATGTAAGTTGTTACTTGTTCTTTTTTTTTTTAAAGAAATGTAGCAAGGTTCACTGATGAGGTCAGATCACTTTTGGCCCAGTGTTTTGGAACTATGACAAAATTTATGAACAAATACATCAGACATGCAAGCAAAAGTGTTATTATGAGAAAATTAAAGCAGTCAAAAATGAGAGCCATCCAGGTACTTCACAGATGAAGATTGCGTTTGGGAAGGCTGAAGTGACATTTAAGAGTTCCAGAGGTATTGAGGAGAAGAGAGTTTATTTAACAAGCTCCACATTTCATGGCAATTCAGTCATGCAAGTGCTACAGAAGCATACCTTGGGTATATGCATATTGCTATCCTTAAGCTGTAGATGAGTACAGTGGAACCAGTTTTCTCTGAAATTTGTTTTTCCTGATCAAGCAATGTGGGTTTTAAGAAATCATGTCCTCTGGAGAAATAAAGCCAGTAGGATGTATGCATTTGTATAGTTATAGTTTTATAAAGAAATTGACATAATTGTGAATGCTGAGATGGCTCAAGGTTTGCAGTTGGCAAGCTCCAGACCCTGGAGAGCGAGTATGTAATTCTAGTATGAAAACTGTCAAGAGTTGAATCTGCAACAGAGCCAAAATTTCTCTCCAACTCTGAAGGACTGGAACAGACATTTCCTTACTCATCCTTTTCTTTCTACTCAGGTCTTCAAGCGATTGGATTTGGTCCATCAGCATTAGGGAGAGTGATTTATTTCATACACTTATCAACTCAAAAGTTAATCTCATTTAGACACATTCTCATATACGTACCCAGAACAACACAGGGCCAAATTTCTGGTCAATTTGTGATTCAATGAAGTTGAAATGTAAAATTAGCCCTCATAAATTATGTGTGCGAAAGTACTTGTTCTTTTGAAACAGAGTAAGGATTTATGGCTGGTGAGTGATGTACAATGCAAATGATTGTCAAATGACTCAGAAAAATCATATGCATATATGAATATGTGTATAGACAGAAAACACATAAAGCAGGAAAAATAGATGGAATGGTAAGTGGACAGGGCAAATATAAAGATATTTCATTATCTGTATAAGGAAGTATTTGTTTTATTTATCTTTTCTATATATTTTAAATTAGATAAAAATTAAGAGGTTAAAAGAAGTGAAAAGAGATTTATTTTGGAAGAGAATAGGGTTATGTGAAATTATTAACAAATACCTATATTAGTTCATACTAAGGAGCTTCTTAAGACAGAATCATAAGTAGTGAAGATATTTTAGTTTTCCAAAAGGAAGTATAAATCACTGAACAACTGTGAGTCTCATGCAGGTTAGAAATACAGAAAGTGAATTTAAGTCATATCATTTAGTAATTAATTGCCTTTTTATGAAGAATCTAAATTCAAGTTTAAATAACTATATAAAAATAAATATGATAGTGATTTCACACATATTACACAGCATTTTCTTTTTAATTGTATAGCTATTCTTGTAAAAAACAAAATAACTAGTTTTTGTTTGCATTCAAATCTCAGTAATTGTGTGTTTAAAAATGAAAGTGAAGTTTCATATTCTTTAATGATCTGTCAATATAGAGTATGTTCAGTTTTTTAATATAAACAGCTATAATTTGTGTTGAAAGTTATGGCTTTCCTCTTAATAAGACAAAGAACAATACTCTAGAAGTAGATGATACAACTTAAAATATTTAAAAATCAAGGCCAGGAATGAAGTAAAGACACAGTGGGACAAATATAGTTTACAGTTTTATTATATTACTATAAGTAATATAAAATCCTAATTTATCTATAGTATTTGAAAACTTAGTCAAGATCCTTACTTATATAATAAAATCATGGTCATATGCTTCCAGCAAATGCCTTATGAATATTTTTAACAACCTATTTTGTTAGAAATTTCTGACAACCAGAATATTATTGGTCCATTAAGTTGAAAATATTAAGTACCTAATTTTGAAAATACTAACTACTCAATATTTAAAGTATGTTGGCTACCCTTTGGAGAAACAACAAATGGGTCTTACTATTTGTTTAAAATATTTTACAGATAAGAAAATCTACAAAGTTTGCAGAGGACTTAGCGCCTGAGAGTTGGCTCAGTGTTTATGAGTGCTAATTGCTCTTGTAGAAGACCAGAGTTCCAAGGATTCAGCCTATGAGTGCAGTGATTCACAAAAGTTTGTAACTCCATTTACAAATAAATTCTTTTGACCTCCAAAGGATCCTGAATATACATGGTACACATACATAGATTCAACAATGAACATAAATAAATAAGTAAATAAATAAATACATAAATACATAAATGTTATTAAAAACATTCTACAATATTCAGGACAACATATTACTAGTAGTATGTTACTAGTGATTGTACCACAGAATAACTCTTTCTTACGAATTATCTAAGCTAAGTCTTATCAGCAGAGACAAAGCACAATGGGAGGTAGTGTGAACAAAGGAAAATATTGATCATTTTATGCATTTGACTTCCAATGACTCAGTTCTGGTACAATTTCCTGGATTCGGTCAAGTAATGTAAATTAAAGAGTAAAAAGATTATAATATTTAACTTTGAGACAAATAGGTGAAAAGTATCCAAGGGAGTTTTGAAGTTAAATAAACATCAGCTGGGGCAGAAAGGATGGACAAGTTTTTCATCTTCCATCCTTTCAGTCCCAGCTGCAAAGGAAGCTGCACTGGATTTCGTGAACACACATAGTTCCTCACAACCATCTGGAACTCCAATTCCAGGTCAGTCAGAAATTCTTATGTCCGACCTGGACATTAGGCACACATGTGTACTACATACATACAGGCAAGCAGAACATTTGAACACAGCACAAATAAATCTAAAAATATTTTAATTGATGAGTAATGAATTCACTAGACATTTTTCCCCAATATATTAACAACTGAAAAATTATTAAGGCTAATAATAATAATGACAATAACAATAATAATTTTTCTCTAGCCTGTGAAGGCTAGAGAAACAACCATGCATTCAATTCAAAAAACCGTAGGTTTGTTTCCTCATTCCTACAAGGTTAAATCTTAAAGCGCTAATGGGAAATGTCAAATTCAAGCACAGCAGAGTAGAGTTGTTTGTTTTGTTTGCAAACTCTGAGGAGTCTATCTGAAACCAGATCTCTCACTTCTCTTCTACTCAGCTCCTAAATGGAAGCTTAAGAAGGATAACATATACATTCGGCCTTTTTGTCTCCCCCATGGCTCATAAGCCCTTTCCTTGTTCCAGGAATTCAAAATAAACCTTTTTTTTTTTTGAGGAACATATTCAGCAAAGATGACGCATCCAGAATGGCCTTCGTGATTTCAGAAATACATGTATGCTGTCATAAGACTTACCCCCTACAGTTTTATTTGTCTTGGAAAAGTGTTTTGAATGTGTGATGGAGAGCATTAAAATTTGCTTGGAAGTTTTGAGAAATTTAAGTTTTCTCTATTCTGATAAAACACATTTTTTTATAAGTCTAAAATTTGATAATTGGATATACTTGGTGAATTTGTTTCTGTATTTAAAAGTAATTATTCTAGATTAAGCAAAGCTCTCTCTCTCTCTCTCTCTCTCTCTCTCTCTCTCTCTCTCTTTCTCTCTGGGTGTGTTCCCTCCCACACCCATACAACCATATACTTATTCTCTCTCTACTGCAAACAACTTGCTATTTATGTTAAAGTCAGCCTTTCCTGCACTAGGATGGCTCAGTTTAGAATATGCTCTTTCAGAAGACACCGGTCAACTCTTAGAACTCATCTGAATCTCTCTCTCTTCTTGTCTGTGCCTGCATCATTCGTATCAGGCTAACCCTTCATGCACATAAGGTGAAACTAAGTACATAATGATAAAGTGACAGTTTTTCCTTTCTTCAGTTCATAACCCCCACTTTGAAACCATCATTCCATGCATGAAAACAATGCACCTAGTCTCCTAGTACAATAATGCCATACAATGGTGTTCCTTTTACCTATATCCTCTCAATGACGTGTGTCATTACTTAAAGCCAAAATTTTGACTTTTTCTACATCGTGTACTGCAGTGTCTCACGAACAATAGTATATAAGAATGTATTTATTATGAAGATGGGTGAGTTTTGCTCACCTCATAGAAACTGTCTTAATGCCTTATCATCTTTGCATGAACAAAGGCTCATAGCTTGCTTGTAAGTGTTCCCACAGATGTTGAAGCAAATACTGTAGAAATAGCCCACGAAAGGAAGATTTATACCTGCTTTTCATTTCGTCTTTTGTTTGAGTGGCCTACTTAGGGAAGAATAATATAGTTCAAAGGGGGCGTGAGACACAAGCGCATGTTAATGAAGAGTTGGATCTTCATCAAAATAAAATGTTTACCTCATATGCTTTGTTCAACAAAAATGAAATGATGCATGTAAAATCCTAGGCAAAGGACAAGCATATAATAAGAAGGGCCTGATGCCAAAATGTTAATGAAGAACTTTCTTTTCTAATAAAGAAAGGCTTCCCTTGGCAAAGGGGCCTGAGAGTTATTTCTGCACTTACAGTAAATGACTTTAGGACACCTTCTGCTTGAGACTGGTTTATACCCGTGGCTATTACATAAATGTTACTAGTAGGCCTTGTTAGCCTAAAAGGATTCTAGTTTGAAACATAATTATAGGATCACCTTACTCACAGTCATTCCTCATGCCACTGTCACTGTTTAAATGTGTCATGACAGGATCTGCATAATGAAGTGCTGTCTACTTAATGCAATTCTAATAAACAGATGAATAAAACATTATTATTTTTTTCTCTTTAGGAAGAATATGGCAAAAGATTCACATTGGTACATAGGAAAATACACTAGTATGGTTTAGAAATAATTTCAAGCTTGCAAGAATTTTTAAATTCAAAGAATGCATGACTCTCATTATCAAAAATGAATTTTAAAATATGGGTTTTCATGGCTATGAAATGAAAAAATATTGTTTTGTGTGTAGAAATTGTCACTCTTCTTTTTTGAGCCAAAGTAGAAATGAATAGTCAAACAAAGCCACAATGAATAAAATTTCCCCCAAAATAACTACTAAGAACATTCTTCACAGGAATGTGGGGTGTTTTTAAATATTACATAGTATAAGTAGAAGCCTACCACAACTATCAGTCATTCTTTTCAATTAAAGCTTGGTGATGCACTTTTTAAAAGCCATTCTTGTGAGTTTTTTGACAGGTAAAATTAGGAAGAACATAGAATCATACATTGATCTATTTACACAATAGTAGTAGTCATTACATCAGGGCTTTATTTGTGATAGCTCAGGGAATCTGGAACTCAACAACTCAGGACCTCTACAAGTGAGAAGGCCTTTCCCAGAACTAATTCTTTCTTTAATTAGAAGTGGATTAGGTTTTATTTGTTTGTTTATTACATGATATGCTCATTTGCTTGTCCTGTTGTTCTAAAGCATTACCAATATTTATTCACCTGCATTGAAAAATGAGGCATTAAAAACAATGAAATGAAGTTCAGTGGATGTTCTGTAGGGCACTACTTTGGTTTTGAGGGAAAATGTCACCCCTTAACACTATGCTAAGTTTAATCGGCTTGTAGTTTTATTCACGTTTAAAGCTGACAATTGGGACCAAATATTTATTTTCCATTGTGGTTTTCTATATTTCAGAGTTTTGGAGTGCAGTGCTTCTGAAGATCTGTACATTTGACAGTAGAAAGACTATAAGCACAATCTATAATTTCATTTACCTCAATATATGTGCGTAAAACAATGAAGCACATTAATTGTCTTTCTACCTCTTTAGTTTGCTTCTGCTGAAATTTTATGATTTTCCTATATGTAATGAACTTCTATTCATTTGCTTAGTTACTGAAGCAACTGTTTCTAGATAGAGGAAAAGGTCTACCTTTGAAAGTTGGAAATTTAGGCTACCTGGTGAGATGTGTCAGTGAATAAAAGTGATTGGCACACAAACCTTATGACTTGAGTTTTATTTCCAAAGCACATGGTGACGAGTCACCCACTCCTCAAGTTGCCTTGCATATGTCCTCTGTGACATGCCTACACTAAGACATACACAGGCAAATATTAATAATGAAAATAATTTAACATTTTAAAGTTGAAAATTGTTTAGAAGGCCAATCTAAATCCAAAACAGAAACAAAACAAAACCAAAAAGCCTACATTTGTCTAGTGTTTTAAACTTTCTTACATCAAAGAATTTTCCTTTCCTTCGAATGACTGATTGGTTTTGCCTCAACTAAATATACTACTTACCCTGAAAAATTCATTTAGTTTTAGTTTAATAAATGTAAATATAACTTTTATTTGCAGGATGTAATTGTTGTCTCTAAGGCTTACTGCCGCTGTCTGCTAACCTACACCTAGTCCTAAAAGCTTCCAGCCTTCATAGAATCTTATCTAGGCCTAGAATATTTTCAGCTTCTGAGGATTACTGCTGAATAAACTCACCCTTTCTTGTTCTTTCTGAACTCTGGCTGGCTGATTCAATTCAGCTGTTCTGGCTGAAAGTCTTCTCAAAGATGACTAATACAAGCTGGTTTCTCTCTTGACCCCTGACTATGTGCTCTGGTTGGCCTCAACTAACTATAGTGGTAATCTGTTCTAATCTTCTGGCTCCTTCTAATTATCTGGCTCATTTCTGTCCTCACCTGTGTTCTCTTTGAACCCCAGCTCTGTAAAACTCTCCTTGTAAGACTGCCTCCTTCCCTTCTCTGCTCTTCAAGTAGCCTTGCTTTCCTCTCTCTTCTTCTGAGAGTTGAGCATATGCTATTCTGTCAAATCTTTCTCTGTTTCATCACTTTGTCTACCACTTAATTAGACATTACTTTAAAACATGGGTGTTTCCTTCTACAAACTAACGTTATCTTCATTGCTTGGGATTGAAGCTGTCTACTAAGGCTGAACCACACCACAGTTAAAAACAGGGTTTTCTATTTAAAAAGGTAATCTTGGGGTTGACTGTTTGATCAAATATCCTGCAAGAAATAATTAACTACTTTTATAGCAATATTCTAAGTTGCTCTAGAATACTTAACACAATGAACTGACAATAAAACTTCCCCCATGCCCTGAGTGTGTGTGTGTATGTGTGTGTGTGTGTATGTGTGTGTGTGTGTGTGTGTGTGTGTATTTGTGTTTGTCTGTCTGTCTGTTGAATATTGATAATTACATGACATTTTAAATGTCAGTTAACAACACATATGACGACTTTGATGGATTTGGGATCTAATACATACATTTAGTGGACCCAGGAAAGAAACAAGTGGACAAAGAGAGTTGTTGCCAACAATGCAGAAAGCAATGAAAAGAGAAATTTTACCACAGTGCATTTCTTGTAATGTGATACCATGTAGCCTTATAAAAACCTTTGGAGCAAATTACTTGCTCCAAGAGGTAAAATGATAATTATTCAAGTCTGCATTTTTCAACTTTTAAAATATGAGACAATAAAATGCTCTTACTTAAAGTAGTTTGAAAAAGTAGAGACTATTATATTGAGCAATATATGTTAGACACAGAAGGATATATACTACACATTCTCATATTTACAAGGAAACAATAAATCAACCTACTCTCTTATGGAACTAAATGGTAATCATTAGCAAAGATAAAGAGATGGGAAAGAGAGAAAGCAAGATTAAGGGGAACTCTGCCCAGCAGAGAGCTCTGAGTGACAGGAAATTGGGAAAGTGAGAGGAGAAGTAGGAGAAATAAATGCAATTACTGTACAACGAATTCCAAGGTGGGAATGAAAACAACCTCATTAGTTTGTACAATCAATAAATATTAAGATTGCCATTGAAACATGTTAATAGAATTTAACTATGAAAACTAGTCTTCATTACACTTAACTTGATTCTCGAGGGTGTTGAACTTTTATTTGACCCTTGATCTTTGATGGAATATTAGCTAGATACCCTTATGAGAACATCCATGTCTTCATGGAAAGGTCAAAAAATGCTCTTTTTCATGTATTTAACTCCTTATTCCAGTCACCTGTACATGTACACTTGTTATGTGGTTGTAGTTTCTAAGTCTTCAGAGATTTAAAGGGAAATCTTGAAATCTACCAAAAGCAGAGGGGTCTGATGAGAAAACCTTGTGTCTTTAAAGCCTCTATTATGAACCTGAACTTTGAAATGGTCTACCACTAACTTTCTAGTTAATTGATGTAATAGCCTAATTGCTGAAACCATTTTTACATTAGCAGTTTTAAGCTTACAGTAAAAATGATTATGAAGACTCCAGATAATGTTTCAAGAAAGCATTAAACTCTTTCCCGGCCTTCTTAAAGAGATATTGTTATGACACATAATACTAAGAACTGAGAAAAGAGACAGACAGACTAAGGAATGCTGAGCATTAAAAATTATTTCACCCCAAATTGAATGTACTTTCTAATTTTTTTCTCAGCCTTTTACTTTGCTCCCTGAAATCATAACTATTTTGACATGTTCCACTTTACTCATTCTTACAATGTACCTGTGCAAACATCAGCTATCGCTTGTAACACACACTCATTTTCATAGTAAATAGAATCAAGGTAGAATTTAATAGGCTCTGGGGTAATAAATATTTGCTGCCCCACAAGAGCACACACAACATCTGCATACCAGCTGTGTCTCGAGCCTTTGGACTGTTGTGAAATCCTGTTACAACAAAATAAGGCAGATGCATTCTTGAAAGCTGTGATGAACTCTGTAAATCTTCAGCACAGGTCTTTTAGACTCTTTATTAGCTAAAAGGCAAAAAATGTCCATGCTCTTTAGAGGCTCATTGACTTCACTTTGAGACTCTGCCAAAAAAAAATTTAGTTCTCCATCAACAGATGGAGGCATGGTCACTTTTGAAGACTTTGGTCCTAATGCAATGCTTTCAACGGATAATCAGAGGCTTGCATCTCACATGCACATATCTGAAATTAGGATTTTAAATAGTGAAGGTTAAGCTCTGATAAAATTATGGAAGTCATCCAATTGACTTATTAAGATAATCAGAATTCTTCCTATCAGAAAAGCTTTAATAGGAAAACATCATAATATCTATTATGCAGTAAATGACATGGCAGTTTGTTTTTTGTTTGTTTGTTTGTTTTGTTGGTTTTTTTTTTTTGCTTTGGTAATATGTTACTCAATTAATATATTACTGTTTTTAAGGAGTTACAGTTCCATGAACACAGGGGAAATGTTTGACTCTAATTAGCTAGGAGAAGATCTAATTGTTTAACTGGAAGCCTGTCGTAGACTTTCCTAGAGTCAAGTTGTATGTTTTTTTGATGGTTAGCACTGCATATTTCGTTTGCAATGAATTTCTCATGCTTTCCTGCCTGCATTATTGCCTTAGCTCTGTATTAAGCCTAAGGAAAAGCATATAAAGATACACATGAACTGTTTACTAAGTTTAGTATAAAAGATTTGAAGGACACAGACGGAGTGCATATGGATAAGATGGATAATTCTTTGTCATAAGAACTGGAAGCTCTGTTTTAGTGATGTGAGTTAAGCTGCAACTGATAAAGAGCGGCTTAGTTAATTCAGTCTGTAGTGCTATGGTAAGAGAGAAGGTAAAGAGTTCTATGAAAGATGATGCCTAGGAAGATGAGCCTCAAGAATGTGGATAAAATAAAGAGTGTTTTGGATTCAATTTCTATACAAGTTGATTCTTTCCTTTTAGACATTTAATCACTAGAAAACTATACATTTATTTGTTCATTAAGTGTGGTGTGTGTGTGTGTGTGTGTATGTGTGTACACATTGGATTAGAACTTTATGAATGCTAAACAATTGCTTTATCATTAAGCAATATTGCAAGCCTTTTTTGTCATTTGTAGGGAGTCTCACAAAGTTGTCAAGGTTGGTGGTGAACTTGATTTTGCACCCCAGTAAGGCTTTGAATGAGTGAATCGTATGACCAACCTTCCTGAAACTATAAGTCTGAGTCACCAGACTTAGGACTATTTTATTTTCTAATCATCAACTAGTCACCTTTTCTTGGATATTATTTCTCTTCAGGAAGAGAAAATATTCAGCCTTACTTAAGTTCTTTATGGATCACAGGAGGGCATCAGTAATGTTCAGAAGTGCAGTGCCCCCCATACTTAGCTCCTTTCAGCTGTACTTACATCACGGCTCACGTTCAACTTCCTTTTGAGAAATGAAGTACCTGAAAAATACATGACCTCCCCACACCATGTTAAGTCCCATATGGCTCATGTTTCTCAGGTTGACACACTTACTGTAATAATAATCATAACCTTTGGGAAATTCATCATTAATGCTTTTGGAGGTTAAATTCAATATCAATACCCAACTTGGTAGCTCTGCTAGGTTAACATCCATGAGTTTCTCTCTCTTTTGAGTCACACTGTATTGTAGTTCAAGGTACTTTCTTCCTAATTAGCATATAAAACTATAGGCTTCATATAACTGTATCTTCTTATATAATGTCATCTGTATTCTGCACATGAGAGAAAAGCTGCATTATTTTGTTTCAGGGATTATGATAGTATCTGAAAATATAAAAGCATGCTATGAGCAGTTGGATCCAAATGACTCTAAAATTAATAGCCATTATTAAATTTATGAACATAATCTCAGTTCACTAAAATTCAAAAGGATAATATTTATAAATTGTTCAAGAAAGCAATGTTTTTATATATAACAGAACCCTAGACATTAGTAGGCCCCCAGAACTTAGCACAACTGATTCTATGGTATAAATAGCATTTAGACTATAAACCTCAGTATGTAGACAGAAGCAACTGCCAAATCTGAAACAAAGACCTAATCGATCAAAGTCCATAGTTCTAGGAAAGTCTCAAAATGTACTAACCTTGCTTTTGGGCTTCTATAGTTCTGCTTTTGTTTAACTGATCTTGTTACCTGAAATATGTCTGTGGTTTAAAACTCGTGTGGCGCACAGGGCAGGGGCAGTCCTCAGAGCCTTGGCTCAGGCCTCCTGCGTGCTACAGTGGAAGTCCCAGCTGATGGTTCGATCTCACCAGTTCTGGGGGGGCTCTGCAGGGTCTCGGGAACAGGAGCACAGGGACCTAGCGTGCCCAGTGGTTGGTAAGGGAGTCCCGGAGCATGGACAAGGACAGCCTGCGAAGGTGGGTGTGCACGGACTGCTGCTACAGGGGAGAGAGACCCTAGGATGGCTGCAGCAGGGAGTGTAGGGAGGGGCTTTTCCCAGCACAAGTTTCCCACTTACACAAGAGAGTCCAAAGTTCCAGGAGACATGTGGAATCGAAGACATGGAAGTTTTATTGGCCATAATAGTTGTATCTGGAATGAAATGCTCTCCCTCAAAATGCCAGGAGGGGCTTCCTTATATTGGGAGTGGGAGAGAGGAGGGGCTAGGGAGATGAAAATTTAGTTATCTACACCCCTGGCCTTTAGGTAATTCATTAATAATGTAAATCTCGAGGTAGAGGTCTGTTAGTCATGCCCTGTACCTGTGCCTTATGTGACCTAGCATGCAGGTTAAATGGAGACTGCATGTTAGGTCTCTGTGTTCTGGGGGCATGGCTAAACACCCCAGAATGTCCTAAAGCTCGACATATGTCAATCTCAAACCTTGTTGTTTTTTGGGGGGTTGTTATTTGGTTTTTTGTTTGTTTGTGTGTTTGTTTGTTTTGCTTGAAATCTCACTCTGAAAAAATGTCAGTTCTACCCTGAGATCTCAAACATAAAGTACAGCCTCCACTAGTTAATCAAGACATTCTAGCATTCTAGTGGCTTAAATTAGTGTCTAGTGGATACCCCACACATTTCTGGAGATTCCACTAGGATCCCTATTGGCCAGACTGTGAGACACCAGGAGTCTCAGGTCCCCTATGTGTGGGAAAGACTGCAGTGGTTAAGGGGCTCCTAAGAGGTAAACAACCTGAGTTTCAGGGCCTCAAGACTCCCTTTGATAAATTGCTGCCTAACACTTCAGGGGATTCTGACTCCTCTACTCCTATAGGTGAAAAATTAAACAGTTTTCCAAGTGTCACCTCTAAGAGAGGTCAGATGCAGCTGTTGATCCAGTGTCCTCAATCTGTGTGAGATGTCACCAGATTGCACCTGTTCTGGTATACAAATATTTGATGGTCACCTCGATTGGTGTGTGTGTGTGTGTGTGTGTGTGTGTAGTCTTTGTGTGTCTACGTCTGTATATTTTTCTATTTCAGCAGTGTTGTTTTCTTGTATTGACTGATGACTTTCTCTGATAGAAGACAACCCTGTGGCTTAAGACTTGTGCCCCTTCTCTTGAGGGGCCTAAAACTTTTCAGTTCTGTGAGATTACCCAGAGAAACAAGAAAACCCTCTGATGTTCTAATCCTGCAGTGTTCACATTTTTCATCCGTGACTCTTGTTCATGTGGGTCCTGGCCCCCATGTGTTGTCTGTCTGCTGAAGAGGGACCAAGCCTCTCATTCATGCCCTCTGGCCACCTAAGGGAACACAGATAGGAGGAAAGAGTTCCCTTAAGTGTGTATTTGCTCTCTCTTCTGCCTGCTTTAAACAGTCCTAAAGAAGAAAAATTAGTTTTGCTCCTTCTGCCATGATTTATATCTTCTTTGCAACCAATGATCTTTATAACTGGAAAACTCAAAACCTACTGTTCTCTTAAAAAGGTAAAAACCTGCCCACAAGTTGGGCAAGGTAGAAGCTTACGCACCAAGCGCCTGAATAGAACAGATTGTCTCTTCTGTCTAACACTGAGAAAGGAAATTTTAAGCAGTTTTCACAAGGTCCTTTTTAGAATAATGACATATAGTTGCTAAAAGATTTACTTTGTCACCCTGTCTTCCCTATATACTAGAAAACAAGTTACAAAAATTTAAACAATTTAAAGGTATAGGTAGGTCCAATTTGTAGAAGGTAGCTCAAAAGGTAGCTAACAATAGAAAACAGATTAGGACAAGACGTTTTGCATAAACTCAAAGTTATCATAATTTCTCAGCATTTTTAATGATGAGATACAGTTTGAATTATAGATAACCAGCAAAATTTAGGTGCCTTACCTTCTGTTAGAGGAATATCTTAGCTAAAATTCTATCTCTAATCAAAAGATGCAGTTAGACTATCTTGCAGATTGACAACAAAGATTCTCAGGAGTATGAACAGAAATTGACCCCTAAGGACTGTTCAAACACTAAGTCTCTATAATGGTTCAACTAATCCGTTTAGGTACTCCTGTTCAGACTAAAATATAGCAAATGACCCTGGAATCAAAAGAGAAATTGCTGTGCATTTTGCCTAGTTGGAGTGACAGGCAACCCATTGCCTTTCCAGTTACCATGGAATATACCTCTCATGTCTATGAAGAAACCTGGAATATCTGAGTCTCATGAGTGTGATTCTTCCAGAGAAATAGGAATACACTGTGCTGGATATGAAAGTTGCATTCTTTAATTTCCATTGGCAGAAGTAAGTCAACCCATCTATGTTTCTCAATAGACAGACTCAGAGGACTGTTACAGCACGTAAGTATCTGGATCAGGTTGCCCTGAAGATTTAAAAGTTCTCCAACCTTGTTTGACGAGACACTAAATTCTGAACTCTTGTCCTTCCTTTAGAGAATTTCCAGGAAAATAGATTGTAAAAGGGCCACTGAGGAACTCCTACAAGAGTAAGAACCTTCTAAGATGAACTGTCAGCTTAAAAAGTCCAATTTTCTACATCAAAGTCTACCTATCTCAGCTACCAGCAGAAGACAGACAGAAGAATCCTGTTTTAGAGTATGATTGCTGCTATCCTTCAGATCCCACCTCCAAAGACTACGAGACAGATACAAGAGTTCTTAGGTGTAGTTAGCTATTGCTACCTCTAGATACCAAAGCCCCTATATATCAGCACAACAGTGGGCATTGAGTCTCAACAGCAGACTGAGACTAAACAAAGGGTATTTGAGGCTTTAAAAATAACTTTGGCTTTCACTCCAGTCCTTCAACTTCCAGATGTCTCAAAATATTTTTTCTCCTTTTCCATAAAACAAATGACAAAAAGGGTTTTAACTCAAATTTTGGTGTCATGGAAATTCCTTGTGACATACCTGTCCAAATGATTGGACCTTGAAGCCACAGGATAGACTACCTCTTTAAAAGCTGTGAGGGGTACTGCTAGTCTAACAAAAGAAAGCAGACAAATTCTGGCTCAGAATCTTATGACCACACCACATTAATGATATCCTCTTCCAAGGAACACCAGAATGCTAGTTCTCTAAATTAATGCCTGTGTAACTAATACAAGGCCATGCTCAGGCTGACCTGTGAGTCTGGTTTGATAAACCCATCACTACAAATCCTGCTACCCTCTTTCCTGATGCAAAGCCACATACCAGAGAACATAACTGATCAATCTGATCCATGCTCTGAGATGGAGAAAAGAAAAGTCTACCACTGTATACATTCTCTGCTGCCATAGGATATAAAAAAGAGATACCCCTCAGGCAAGGGGTAACCAGGATGCTGACCTGACTGCCTGACAAATGATACTATGAGCAGTAGAGCTTATTGATATTCTGATGACATACTGTGTCCCAGTATTTCCCGAGACTCCAGGGTACAAGTAAGAGGAAATAGAAAATGCAGAGAGAAGAAATAGTCAGCTTGAGCCCACAGGTGGGTTGATGGAGGACATCAGAGGGAAAGATCTTTCTCTCAGAAACAATTGGCAACACTCTGGTTATTGACCTTCACCAGGCTACTTATCTGTGTTCCACAAAACTTTCTGAGTTGAACAGACCAAGTTATTTTATACCTACACTGGACAGCCTTGTTTAACATGGCACAGACAGATGCCATTTTTTGTGCTCAAGTGAATCCTAGTCAGAGAGCCCTTACTCACAAAAGAATCTAAATGAGAGGCAAACTCCAGCAAACATAGGGAAACCTGACTTCACTGAGATCTGGCCTACCAGCAGAGAAATAAAAGTACTAGCTAGTTTTTATAGATATACTTTCTGGTTTGGTAAAAGTATTCCTCACCTAAACTGAAACTTCTCAAATCGTATCTTAAAAGGTCCTCCAGGAAATGGTCCCTTAGTTTGTACTAGCTCTCTGCTGTGGGATCTGACAAGTGCCTAATTTTCATGAACAAAACTACTCAAATAATAGCTAACATTTTCTGCATAGATTAAAAACATCACTGTGCATATAGACATCAGAGTTCTGAGCAAGTAGAAAGAATAAATAGAATGTTAAAGAAATTCTAACAAAACTCTCACTCGAGTCCAGTGAAAGGGGGATTGACCTCCTTCCTTTGCTTGGCATTGTACCCATTGCACACCATATAATGAGGGGGTTTACTTTCTACGACATTATATTTGGATGACCTCCTTCACTGCTTCCTAGGCCCAGAGACCATTAATTTTCTAATCTTTCTTTGCTAAAGTTATTAAGGTTATCCCTCAAGTCCTTCATACAGCTATGATCTAAGAGACTTCTGAGTCCAGCAACGGTTTCCTCTTATGCAGGTCTAATGGTATCATATGGGTCAAGCAGATAACAAAAGAAGCACTGGGATGAACTTGAAATGGGTCCTACATGGTGATTCTCTAGATTCCTATGGCTGTAAGGTAGTTGGCATTATAGTGGATCCAGCACAACCAACAAAGCAGAAGCCATGGATGTCACTGTCAAATGGGCTTTCTTCTGACTATGAACCCCTTAAAATTAAGGTTTCATTGGTCCATAGGTTTTTTTCCCTCACTCCTTGTCCTTCTATCATCTCCTGAGTCTTATACTTTGTCCTATGGGATGAGTCCATATTGTCATGGTCCAATCCCCACCACCTTCAGCCCAGGACTGGCGACTGAAGAAAACAAATGCAGAGGAAGAAGTGATAGTTAATGTGACTATAGACCAGAAGCCCATATTCCCATTTTTACATTTGCTCAAGTCCCGCTTTAAGTGTTTGGTTATATTAGAGGGAGTAAAGATACGGAAGTTTATATTTTGAGAGAAGTACAGTGTTTACAATTCTACGTATGCCCTACAAATGGAACTCCTAATTCCCAGGTATTCAAGGAAGTTTCAAATGAAAAAAACTGGGATTGTAAAACAGAGAGAAAATGTCATAAATCAGATGACTGCTACCAGTTTCTGTTTTCTTGGTCCCTCTGGCTAACTACTCTGCCATCAGCAGTGGATGGACATTTAATTAGCATTTTGATAAGATTAATGAATGGCTATGCATATTCAACTATGTGACTAATTATGTATCAGTTCAGTAAAATTAGTGATCATTAGGGCCGATTACAATTCACTATAGAGTGAGTCCATTATTTGACTCATTCACTAAGACGAATGGGGAATGCAATAGGTAGACCCACAGACCTCAACTGACTCCATGATGGAAGTATCATACAAAATGTAAAACTTAGCATGCAGACAGTAACTAGCTGCCAAAACAAGAACAAAGACCTAGTCCATCAAATTCCATAGTTCTGGGGAAGTCTCTAAATGTGCTAACCTTGCTTTGTTGGCTTCTGTAGTTCTGCTTCTGGATAAGTTTGTTAAGTATGAGAGCCCAGAACATGTTTTTTAATCTGGGAAAGGCTTGATGCTACACTCGAATCTGGAACATGCTATGTAGTTACAAGCTAGTGAATAAAGGATTTACTTAAATTAATGTCTGATCACTTTTCTCTGATGGATACCCCAACACAATGATCAATCATGTGCACCTATCTGTTAAAGTGCTTAGATGTGTAATTATATAATGGATGTTATAGTCACAGATGTATGTGTTCTAAAAGTAGTTAAGAAACACTGTCACTTCTTATTTAAATTGTTCTCTTGATAATAAGCACAAGGACCAGTGAATGTACATTCAGTGAATAAATAGGTTATTAAATCAAATTATTTAATGAGATGTAAAATTGTTTCAGGTATACACACACACACACACACACACACACACACATATATATATATATAATTATTAATGAATATATATATTCATTAATAATTACAGTTGATAAAATTTTAAAGTGCTTATAATTTTGGTTAAATATGAACATAGCTAGTATTCCATTGGTGGAATGGAGAACTGTTGAAGATACTAGTTGTGCTAACTTTGCATACCATAACCATAGTAATAATTTTATAACTATGTGTGTGTCTTACAACCTATGTTATTTAACGTAAATGCATAATATAATTTATTTATTTAAAATTCAATTACAAGAAAATGCTCAGCCTTCATATGAGAAGATTCTACTTTCAGTAGATGGTAATGAGAATGGAGACCCACACACTGATCAAGGTGTAGAAAACATGAGGCTGTGGAGTAATCAGACCAAATTGTATATACATACATGCATACATACATACATACATACATACATATTCACAGGGCTCCCCTCAGGGCCACAGATATAGAAAGGAGGTAAGAGTTAGAGGAAATGGTTGATTACAAAAAAGCCTTTCTTTTCCCTAGAAAGAGCAAAGTAGTTACACATATTTATTCCCAGTATTGGGCACATTATGCACAAGTCCTCTACAAATTAAAGCCAGAAAAAACTCCATCATGAAGAGGACATGGGCACAAGGACTCACACCTGGCAAAAGAGCTATTGGTAAGTGACAGCTTCTCAGGAATGAGAGTCAATTTTCCTTAAGGATATAGTCCTTGTTAGGTCACCTGTGTTCCAATGGAAGGCCACAGAAGCATTTACATAAGAGTATGGAAAACTCAACTAGATGGGTGTAAAAAATCTGAGAACAAATAGTTGGGTAGAAAGAGAAGAGCTGTGGATGTGGGAAGAGTTGAGGAACTGGATATGTATGATCAACACAAATCATATACAATTCTCAAAGAACTATTATACTATTTTTTAGTTGGGTCTGGCAAAAATTTCAGCATTTTAATAAATATGAACTTTTGCTGTAGCCCAAGGACATGAGTTCAATCCCCAGGACCTACATAGTGCAGCAGAAAACTAATTCTCACAAGTTGTTCTCTCACATCCATACATAACTTATTACTTGCCTATAAATGTTAGTTAAAATTTATTTTAAAAAATTTTAACAGATTTAGACAATCGCACTTTTAATTTGATTTTGTTTTTACAGCAAACTGTACTTTGGTGTTCACAGATGTAAACAGTAAAAGAATTCATTATATACTCTAAATTTCTTTTAAATAACATATACCTAAATACATATAATAATTACAAAATGAATATTACATTTCTCAGTCTATTTAAGGCAATAAGTTAGTCAAACAATGCTTCTAATAAATTATAATACTTAATATTATAGTACTTAATTAAAATAGTATCTGAAATATCTCAATAAGATTATACAATTGTGAACTACATTTTTAATTTAAGAGTTTATCTAAGTTTATCTATTTCTGCTCAACATTGTAGCCATTTTCTGAAGTTGTTTATTGCTTCCAAAATAAAATATTGCACTGTCAATAACTGTGAAATATGTCCTGTGTTAGCAATGAATGCAATGAGAAGGATATTGGAATAAAAGTGAAAAACGTTACAAACATGAAATTGCACATAACTTCAAAAATGAGTTTTGTATTTTGTAAATCTATTCTTTGAAGATTTGAAATTCTGCAGTGAATGCAAAGTATTACCCCTAATAAGCTTTTAGTGCTACCTGTCCTAGCAGAAGCTTTCCCATTAATAGTGAAGGCGTCGAAAAGCAATTTGTTTTGTGGAATAAAAGGGAATCAGCAAAAGCCAGACAGAGAAATCCAATTTTACCCTCAGACAGGCACATGGCTATATGCTTTCCATTTTAATGACTGACAGCTTCTATTTCTTGATAGTAACATCATGAGAGAAATGAACACGCTACCTATAGTGGCAAGGTCCACTCTGAAAGGATTTTGAGCATCTTTTATGTCACCATTTCTGACAAGGCACAAAGTGCAACCCAGCACAAACAGAATGCAATAGGATCAAGTTCCAGACAGAATTTCTTTTCCATTAATTAATTTATTTATTCGCTTAACATCTGATAACAGCACCCCCTCTCCTCTCAGTCCTCTCCCCACACAGTCCCTTCTCCCTCCCTCCATCCTCTCTTCTGAGACGTGAAAGTGCTCTCTTTGGTACCAACAAACCCTGGAACATGAAGTCACTACAGGATTAGTTGTACCTTCCCCTTCTGAGGCCAGACAAGGAACCCAAGTTAGGGGAACGGGATCCACAGGCAGGCAACAGAGTCAGCGACAGACCCTGTTGTTGAGAGACCAGCATGAAAACCAAGCTGCGTATCTGAGTCATATGTGAGGAGAACAGGATATGGTGTGGGGGGTTGTTGTTCCAGCCTGTTCTAGCTCTTTGGTTGGTGATTCGAACTCCGAAAGCCCACAAGGGTCCAGGTAAGTTGACTCTGTTGGTCTTTCAGTGGATGGAGTCCCTGTCCTCATCAGGTCCCTCAATCCCTCCCCAAACTCTTTAGCAAGACTCTCAGTGCTCTGCTTAATGTTCACTTGTAGGTCTCTGCATCCGTTTCTGTAAGCTGCAGGGTGGGGTGGAGCCTCTCAGAGGACAATTATGCTAAGCCCCTGTCTTCATACAGAATTAAAAACAAAAAGGAAACAACGAAAACAAACAATTATTGTGATAAAGCTTAGCAATAAGAAATATCTTCTCTCTATGTGAGAGAACAATGAAAGTAAGTAAAGAGGTAAAGGAAAGAGTAAGAGAGAGAGGAGGGAAAGGGGAAGTGTGCAAAACAGACAGACTAAGGAAGACTAAGGGGAAAAGAGATGCAGAAAACAAAAGACAATTGTCTGAGTCCCAGTTCTACACTGAAGATCCTTAGTTAAATGGACAGGACTGAAGATACCATTAAGAAAAATAAAACAGACCACCATATGTCACAGATTTTCTTTTATCAGTGGTCCTTTATTTCACATACACACTTTTTAAAGTAACAAGACATTATGTGCATATATATAATGCATGAACATTGGAATTGAAAATCTCTGGGATGTTAAATGGAACCAGAGACAAGGAAATGGGAAGCAATGGAAGCATGCAATGGAGAATATGGTCAAATTCTGCTGAGTATTTGAATTAAAATGTCATTAGGAGACATACCAGTATGTATGATGAATGTTTACAAAATTAATCTAAGTGTTTTATGAAGATACTATCCATTCTGTGACCTAAGATGGTATTTACCATAGAGTGGGCAGCATATGCAAGCAGCAGAGAAGTACTACAAAGAAAAACATGGGAAGAGAAGTGTTGAAATAACTAGTATAAATTGTAGAAATCCTCAAGACGAAGTGTTAGAAATGAGAATGGGGGAAAATTTAATTTTCATGGGTCTCAGACCTATGTGAAAGAGCCACTGTAAATGACAATATATCCCTCTATCTGATACCTCAGTTTTGGTGTAATTTCTTTAGTTTCATTCATACAACATTCAGTTGTAGTTATGAGTTCATGAAGTTAAAATATTTAGTTGTCAGTTCCTTCACATGTGTTGTCCTCTTAGCCTTTCCAGACAATACCTTGACAGATTCTCAGAGAGGATTTTCTAAATGAAAAATATTCACAAGCGATTAAGTTATGGATGTTCACATTAATAACATTAAATTTGGAGTAGTAATTGTAGTAGTAGATTTTGAACATCTAGAATGTGGTTCAAGCTTCTCTCTGCTCAGAAACAATTCTGGTGGCTAAATATGTTGATTTCTAGCTAATGGTCCAATTTTGGATAATACGCTGCTTTTTATACTCTTTGGTTGTTTTTTTTTGTTTGTTTACTTGTTTTTATTTTTTTCAGGTCTGTCTTATAATTTGTATTGCTGTGGTAAAACACTATGACCATAGCAGTTTGAGGAGGAAAAACCTTACAGTTACAGAGTACATTATATCACTGAAGGAATGTGGGGCAGTTACCTGGAGGTAGGAGCTGATGCAAAGGCCACAATGGAAAGTCACTTATTGATTTGTTCCTCATGGCTTGCTCAACCTTTCTTTTTACAGCATCCAAGAATGCCAATGCAGGGCTATGACACTGTCCATACTTCCCCAGTGATCTGTGCTTCAACACAACAATCACCAATCAACAACATATGTGTGTGTATTTGTGTGTGTGTCTGTGTTCTCTTCATTGATTCCTGTGTTTATGGATATGTATTTTCAAACTTATATCTTAGCTAGTGTGAATCAGGCTGCCATAAACATAAGAATGTACATAGCTGTCTGATGTACTGAGTTTCTCCTCTTTGTATTGACACCCAACCATTAGATTGCTCGTTATTTATAATGTTCGTACTGTGCTTACATTTTTGAGACTGAAGTGCTATTTTTCATAGTGATTAACTTTTGGTAGAGATAAATATGTATGCCTACCAGCACTGTACACTTATTTCTTTCTCTTCATATCCTCACCAGCATTTGATGTTATCTCCCGTTTTTATGTCAATAGTAATTCTAATAGGTGTGAGAACATAGCTCTTCGATTAGTGAAGCAGAAATAGAGAGGTGGTTACAGAGGGCTGGGATTGAAAATTCCGAATATATAAATGTTACTACATCAATGGAAAATCTGCAGAATAAAGAATAAAATAAAATCTCCAGGAACTGTGATATGAAATGTATAAGAAACAAAGTCTAAATGTATGAAATATAGGCACTTTGAAATGATTTTTTTGGTAGGGATTGGTTTCTTTTAAACTAGCATATTGAGTTCAATTTTAATTATTCCTTTTGCTGTAGATGCTTCTGGAGTGTTTTCAATCATCTGTTCCTATTCAAGTGTTTGTCAGATATTAAATATGTATTTTATGATTCAACTGTTTGCTCATTATAGCATGATATCATCTATTGTTGAGGCTGAAGTACAACTTCATACACACCAATTAGAGTAAAAACATTAGTGCATTTATTTGATCTTTGAAAGTGCCTGTACTGCTCTGAGAGTGAGATGCCCTATGGGAGTATTAGTTATTCAGGAACAGACGCGAAGCTGACATCAGTATGGGGATGCTGCCAGCAGATATTTGAAGTGTCAAATGTTAAATAATTTTATTTTAGTGTCTGCTTACAATCTCTGATTTCTTCTACTCTGCAGAATATATGAAAAGTATAAGGTGAAGAAAGGATTATTGAGTCTCAAAAATATTTTCACGTATATTTAATGATATTGCCTGTGAATGCTCACTTTCTGGAACAAACATTCCATTCCATTCCAGAACTCACACAGGTTTCTCTAAAACTCAGTATCTAATAAATAACCTTAATGAGAAATTTTCATTTGGAAACGTTAGAACTTGTTGGATGATAAAACTATGCCAGGAAGCTTGGTAAGGTAGGGCAGGTTGAAACTCTGAGACTCAGTGGGCACACACCTGAGACTTAGGCAACTCCCTGCTTCCTGCCAGATTCCCGGCCTGGAACATGTTCCACACTCCTCACATAAGGAAATATGACCCGTGGTCATGTAGAACCAGAACAAAGTTCTCCATGCTAATGAGATACCTAGAGACCCTGAGGGTTTAGCCGATAAGCTTCCCTTCCCAGATATTCCTCCTTGCAAAAGGTAATCAGGTCCACTCTGAGAAACAGGTACAGTATGCATTCATTTTCCATAATGAATTGTCAATAAACAGTATAGAACCACGAACTGGCTCCTTCATCAAGATCCACCATGGGGACCCATGAAGAAGGCACTTGCCTACAGAGCCACAGCTTAAATCACCTGTAGAAGGCCTCTATGTGCTCCCAGCCTGCCTCTGCCAAGCTAAGGACAAACACTGCTGAGACAAGATGGAGCTCCCATCACCCCCCACCCCCAACAATCCCAATTTTGACACTGTCCCCAGCCCATGGGCCCCCAACTCTATTCTCTGCTCTTCTGAGACTCCCAGTGGCACCTGGATTTCCAACAGTCTGAGAACCCCACAGCCCTGGCCTCATTGCAGGTTCAACACCAGCTCCAGCTTTCCCACATCTTAGTGCTTTTCTACCCCTGGTGTCTTGGTGCTTTCCTACCGTCCAACACCCCTACTGGCTGCAGAATGGGGTAAGTGCAGTCAAACTCCCAGTGTTTCCCCTCCCCAAGAGCAGCTGGATAGACATAGATGCACAGGACCTCAGAGAAATTTGTTGACACACTAAATCCTAAAACTAGGCTCCCATTTCACAGTGACAACATTGAAACTGGTATGCTTCATTATTTGCCATATATTCTGTACATGTTGTAACAATATTTGCAACATGCCACAGTTATTAAATTGAATTGATTCTCTTCTTTTTAACTTACTTATTCTCATTTTTTTCCAAAAAAATTACAGAAGTAACCAAATACAAGTTCTAGAAAAACTAATGATGTGTGCTATAACAGTATATAAAATTATTCCTCCTTATACAAAAATGGATATTGATACAATAAAGAGTGACTGGATGAATGTTATGTATAAGCTCATGTATAGCAATTAGTAATTAAGTATACTTTTCATCTCTTTTTACAAAAGTCATCTCTTAACTTTATTGTCTTCCTTTGTTAATGTTAAGTTTATATACATTAAGTTTCATTTGTATTCTTTTTCATTTCCTACAATCCATTTCTGTATTTCTATCTTTATTTCTAACAATACCTATAATTTTTTATTGGATATTTTCTTTATTTACATTTGAACTGTTATCCCCTTTCCTGGTTTCCCTGCCAGAAACCGTCTATCCCATTACCCCTCCCCCTGCTTCTATGAGGGTGTTCCCTCACCCACCCACCCATTCTTGCCTCCTAGCTCTCACATTCACCTACACTGGGGCATCAAGCCTTCACAGAACCAACGACTTCTTCTCCCACTGATGCCCGACAAGGCTATCTTTCTGTCTTTCTGTCTCTCTCTCTGTCTTTGTCTCTCTCTCTCTCTCTCTCTCTCTCTCTCTCTCTCTCTCTCCTCTTGGATTAGGTTATCAAGGATATATATATATATATATATATATATATATATATATATATATATATAATATTAATCCCTTATTTTCAGGAAATGTACAGGAAGAAGTTTTTTACTAGGTGTTTTCAGTATTATTGTGTCTTGTTTTAGATCCTTAGTTTGACACAGAGTTTCTATATTGGTAGTTTTTGTTATTGTGTGGTTGTTTTGGTGTGCTTTGATATGCTGGGGATTAATCATAGAACAAGGAAAACACTCAGTCATTGCTTTATCACTGTGCTGAATTCTATCCAAAGTGTTTTGTAAAATCAATTTTGAAGAAAGATTCTGGAATGTAAAATGATGATGATGATGATGATGATAAGCTGAAGCTGAATAAGAATAATTATTATTTAAATTAAAATCACTATGCTTATGGAAAACTAGTGTTGTAAATACCAAGATTTTTAATAACTTCTGTAGATTATAAATTTTCAAACAATATATACATAGAAACCTTATAGAAAATTTCTGTAAAAAGAAAACAATCAGAAATATATGACTTCCATAATTTATTTCATATGATCAAAATCACAATTAAGTAATAATATATCTGTATTTAATCTTAGTTGATTATTTTCATGCCATTTATAAATGTAGCACAATGATTTCTTTGTTTTAATTTGTGGATAAAATTATATCAAAATGATTACAATGAACTTGTGTTTGAAAATAGCAAAATTTCTGAGTATTTGTATGCATGTATATGTGTCCAAATTAATTTAAGTAGTAGTTCTTGGGAGTTTTACCTTAGAGTCTAGGATTTTGATTGGAAACTGAATTACCTTTTCATTTTCTGTGGTATCTTAATGTATTTAATTTGAACTATTATAGAATTATTAAAAAATTATTGCTCAAAGAAATGCCACATGAAATATGATTATAGTATTCAGTGAAGCCACATTCCCTCAAAAAGAAATTATCTTAGCTTTTCTAAATAGTTTTCATTTAGGTGTTTTAATTCCAAAGTTTCTCAAGCTGAATTAGAAAGTAACGAGTATGTGCTTAAAACACACAACATACTTAAAAATGAAACAAAATTTATGTAGGGAATTCACGGAAGCATAGTTTTCCTCTTTTTTATTGGATATTTTATTTATTTACATTTCAAACATTATTCCCTTTCCCGGTTTCCGCTCAAAAATTATCTATTCCGACCTCCCTCTGTCTGCTTCTATGAGGGTACTATCCCACCCACTTACCTTCCTGTCCTCACATTCCCCTACACTGGGGCATCAAGTCTTCCTAGGACCAAGGGCTTCTCCTCCTATTGATACCCAACAAGGCCATCCTATACTACATATGCAGCTGGAGCCATTGGTCACTCCATGTGTACTCTTCAGTTGGTGGTTTAGTCCCTGGGAGCTCTGGGAGGGTCTGGTTGTTTGATATTGTTGCTCTTCCTATTGGGTTGCAAATACCTTCAGCTCCTTTAGTCCTTTCTCTAACTCCTTCATTGGGGTCCCCTTGCTCAGTCCAATGGTTGGTTGAAAATATCTGCCTCTATATTTGTCAGGCTCTGGCAGGGCCTCTCAGGAGACAGCTATATCAGGCTCCTGCCAGCAAACACTTAGCTTTCACAACAGCCGCTGGGTTTGGTGTCTGTATGTGGGATGGATCCCCAGGTAGTCTCTGGATGGCCTTGCCTTCAGTCTCTGCTCCACATGTTTCCTCCCATTAGTATTTTGTTCCCCCTTCTAAAAAGGACTGATGCATCCACAATTGGGTCTTCCTTCTTCTTGAGCTTCATGAGTGTTTTTTTGTGATTGACTTGCTGCTTGGTTGGTGGCTCAGTGTCTGAGAAATCTTGGAGTTCAAGGTTAGTTGAGACTTCTGGTCTTCCTATGGGGTTGCCATCATCATCAGCCTAAACTTCTAAACTTCTGTCAATTGATTGGGTGTAAGTATCTGCATCTAACTCTTTCACCTGCTTGTTGGGCCTCTCGGAGGTCAACCATGCTAGACTCCTGTCTGTAAGCATACTATTAGCTTAAAATACCTACATTTTGAATTCTCTTGAAAATTAAAGATCTCACCAACCTCTAAGGTGTAAATTTCACTTTTATTTCCTCAGATGAAGGGAAGAGATGAGAACGATACACATTTGTACAGCTTGGGTTGAGACCAGAGCATTTCTTTCACTCTAGGCTTGTAAGTTTCTATCTTCCAACCAAGCTGACTGATTCAATCTGGCTGGTTTCTCTGTGCTTCTGACTGAATTGCTCTGCCTGGTTTCATGCTAGATTTGGCAATATGTTCTAATCTTCTGACTCCTTTTCATTCTCTGACTCTTTCTGTCTCAACCTGAGTCTAGCTTGTTCTTTCTGCCACCTCTCTCTGTAAAACTATCCCAGTAAAACTACCATATACACACACACCCTCTTTTCTTCTCTTTTCATCTGCTCTTAAGTAGCATTGAGCTGTTCTCCTGAGAGTTGGTCATATCTTATCTTTGACTCGTTCTGTCAAATCTTTCTTTCATTTGTCACTTTGTCTGACCCAAATTATATGTTACTTTCAAGCACAGCTACTTTCTTCTCCAAACTAACTTTATCTTCATTGTTATGGATTAAAGATGTGTAGTAATTGTGCATTTCAGCCAGATCGTACTGTATTTCAAGAAATGTCTGAAATATGCCTGGATCATATAGACCTAGAAGATCTTTGGATGTGATCTCTTGCCAATGCAGCAATTCCTCTACATATCATCAATTATTTTAAATACAAATATTTTATTTTCTGAGAATCAATACAATTTTTTGTATTATTTTTATAAAATTAAATCTTTAAATAATAAATTTTCTTATTGTATATTCATTTAACTTTGAAAGACTGTTCTTTATTTATTTTAACAGGCATTAATGCATATTACTTAAATGATGTTATAATAATTTACTTCGTCTTATGTAGATTAATATTTAATAGTTATGCAACCTTACCAATCTACTTAATTTATTTTGAAGATTGTAGTATAATCATCATTATGTTAAGAACAGTAATGTGCTTAGAAATCAGAATTTATCACAGATCAAATATTACTACATTTGACTTGGAAAATTATAATAATAAAAATAAAATCAATGGGTAACTATATTTGGAGGTTGTGATATGACAGGAAATATTCAAATTATTTTTAGTGGTTTAGATCAAACAAATATCTCTTCAAGTAACAATTCTCATTGTTTTATCTTGATATACAAAATTGAAATCACGTGATTATAATTACATATCTTAACAAAATACTCTCTTAAAATGTCTATCAAATACATGTCCTATTATAAGATGCATTACTTTATATGGAGACTTGTGACTCTTTAAGAATTGGATTTTGTAGTAAGAAAGTTTTAAGCTAATTAACATAACTTTATATTCAATACAGTGAAGAAGTATATTTTTACTATATAATGAATCCATGGACTAACATAATACAATTCTGAAGATTATTTATTTTTACCATTAGCATGAAGTAAATAAGTTTTAAAGATGAATCCTGAAGCAAGGCAACAAGCCCCCCTTTTAGGCTCAATGCATCAACTAATTTCTCTGCAGAGCTCATATGTTAATTGTGTTCTGGAGGATTGTTCTGTTCATTGATTACTGCAATCTGTGCGTTTTGATTTGAGTGAAATATATGGGGACATTTTGTAAGTTAACACATAATATAATGACACTATAGGTTTCTTTTCAGTGTTCCTATATTCATTCTGTCTATTTACCTTCTTTTATATTAAGAAGTTATTTTAAAGCTCAATCCACTGATAGCTCTACACTGTAGACATAGTATTTCCATATAAGGAAATTTTATATGTGTATGGACAGGGTATACTACATTTTGGGGAAGTCTCCTCACTCTTTTACATAACCTTGTTAAAAAGTTCAAGATTAAGTTTTAATCAGAAATAATTATTTGCACATTAATTGTAACTCAAATGATCAAAAAAGAAAGGAAAAGTACAGAGAAGAAAGAACCAAAGAGAGAAAAAAAGAAAGATAAAGAGAAAAATTTTCACTACCAGTAGGTGTAACAGATTTTCGCATTTTACATTACAAACTTGTCAGTCTAAGACATTTTATGGGCCTAATTTAATTAATTTAACAAAAATACAGCTTACCAAACCCAAAATTCAAATAATATAGAAAGTAAGTAAAGGCTCTTAAATATTCTGAGCTCATTAAATGTGACTTCTATAAATTGAAGAAAAGAGTTATTAATTTCAGTTGGATTTACCTAAACATACATATTGCCAAAATATTCCTGAACATTCATTATTTACTTTCACAAATTTTATGGTCTACTAAAGTACATTCAAGTTTTATTTTTAAAGCAGATTATACAAAAAGATGATATTTTCATTTCTACTTTAAAGACCTTATGTTTAGTCTATGGAGTTACCTTACCTCTTGACAATATCAACATGTATTAATTTTTCAGCACACCAAAATATATTGAATGAAGACCAATATTTCTTTTGTTAGAAAGAACATAACTAAGGAATATAATTGTTTATTGTCAATATTACTATTATTCATAGTTTCTGTTTCACATGTTAGATCATGGTCTAGAATTTCTTAATGAAAAAATGATCTAGAATTTAATGAAACATTCTGATAAAAATAATTCATAAGTTTGGTATTACATACTGGTCTGATTAAGGTAATAATGTATTACATATTGGTTTATCTATGCTTGATATCAACCATGCCTTTGTTCAGAATATCCACCATGTATTTACCAGTCTGCACTATTTACCCAGTGACTGGACAGTTATCAGTTATGCTTTTTCAATGGGTTGTCTATTAGCAAAAGAGGGATGTTAAAATTATCTACAAACATTGTATTGGGATTAATCTACCTTTTCAGATATAACTGTTTATTTTATAAAAATAAAACACCTCTACTTGTTATACATATGTCAGGCTTATAATATCCTTTTGATGGATGGACTTTTTATTTAGTCAATATGAATTTTCCCTCTTTATCACTCTGACTAGATTTGATTTGAAGTCTATTTTATCAAATATGAGAATAGCTATGCCTTGTCATTTCTTAGGTCCCTTAGCTTGGAATAACATTGCCAAATCTTGTAGTCTTAGGTGGTATCTATCTTTGATGATGAACCATGTTTCTTGAATTCAGGAAAATGATCTGTCTACTATATGATCAAATGTATTAGTTTGTGTCTATTTATTAGAGAATTAAGATCACTAGTACTGAATTGTTATCAAATATGTGTATTTATTCCTATAACTCTGATAATTTTGTGGATTTTTCTTGGATCTATATTGATTTACTTTCCTACATGTGTTTATTCTTTTTTTGTTTATGTTTTGTATGTTTGATCCTTATGACTCATGACCACATTAATATAAATTTTTCTTACTGTTTAAAATAAATAGATCAAACTTTACATGAACCTGGATAGATGAACAGAAAACATACTGTATTGTTAGTTACATTCTATCAGTAGACTTAGGCACTTTCTGGAGGTCCCAGAATCTCGCAGACATGTGGAACATGTACTGAGTTGTAATGTTGGTATCCATATTAAATTTTATTTACAATGGACATTATACATACAGCCTATGTTAAGTTATGGACTCTAAGTAATATTTTTGTGAATTAATTTTTTAAAATTTACTTTTCTAAGGTAGTAATTCTATTAGTAGTAAATTGATTGAAATTTGGATTAGTAACTCCAAGTAGTCATTTAATATGTGATGTTCTTTTGAATATATTAGAAAATATATAAATACAAGGAATACTTACATTTAATTTTATAGTAGTCTCAGTCAGATTTATATGTAATATCTTTCCATATTAATAATTAAAAATTACAAAACAAGTATACAACAGCTTTTTACTATCAAATGTGTAAGTTTCTTGAGCTGCCCCGAGCTCTTCACTTCTTTGCATTAATTCTGCTGCTGTGAAATTTATATGGATGTTGTTTCTAACTATGTGATTCTGGAATATATCTCCCTTTAGGAACCAGGTTTGAGAATCTAGTGTTATGATCACATATGCTCAAAGGTCTGTACCACACTAATTTCAGTCCATGCCTGAAACCGAAACCCAAACCCTACAAATCAAATACAAGACTGTTAGCATAAGACAAATAATTCCTTTGAGGACACAATTTCTTCAGATGATGCAGTTTATCTTAAATATATGCTGATAATTCAAAGAAACTGTAGCACATTTAGCCAGCTCGTTCCAAAGTAACTAATTACAAACAGAAGTTAGAGCAGAGTATTTTATGAAATGGTAGAAAATAGACTCATATTTCACCGTTTCAGAGCACCTGAGTTGAGTTCATGCACTCTATTATCAGTTTTCATGAAGCCTCAACAACTCACTGAAATAACATATGAAGCAATTCATTACTCTCCTTGCTTCAAATTTAAAACAAGATGAAGGGGAAGTAGTAGAATTTCTTGTGTAGTTCTGGATCTTGAACTCTTGTATAAACACACATGTTTAGGTGGAAAAAAATCCTCATCCAAAAAACCAAAAAAAAAAAAAAGTTCTGAAGACAATATAAATTATTTATGTGGAAACTTTACAATAAAGATCCTTCCTGCATTTTTAGCATCTGGTTAAGAGCATGAAAATTTCTTGATGGTAAATGTAAGACTGTTGCTCTGAGTTTTATGCTGGGATTTATCCTAAACACTGAAAGTTAGACCCATGGTGTGTTAAATAATTCTGTTGCTAGCACTGACTGTTGCCAAAGATATGTCATTTGTCTTACCTGTGTGGTCTCCTTCAAAGTATTTTCCCTTCCAGATTGAAAGCAATGGCTGTTGGCCTGATCTCTTATCCTTGCTCTAGCTGAAAAGCCACTAAAGGCAATGTTACAGCCACACAAGCTTAGACTTATTAACCAACTGATTATGGTTATTTTCTCACTTACATTTTGTTTCAGTTAATTTAGAAGAAATAACAAGTATTTGTTACTGAGGGATTTTGTTTGGTTATTATATTTATTTATCTTTCAAATATTGTCTTCCTTTTCGGTCTCCCCTTTGCAAACCTCCCATCTCATCCCCCATTCTCCTTGTCTCCTAAGAGGATGGTGCTTCTCCACCCACCTACCCATCCACTGGCACCTCACCACTCTAGTATTTCTCTATGCTGAGTAATCAAGCCTCCACAGGACCAAGGACTTCACCTCCCATTGATGCCAGATAAGGCAATCCTCAGCTACATATGTAGCTGGAGCCATGGATTCCTCCATGTATACTCTTTGGTTAGTGATTTAGTCTCTGGAAACTCTGGGGGAGGGGTTCTGGATAGTTGCTACTGTTGTTCTTTCTATGGTGTTGCAATACCCTTCAGGTTCTTCAGTCCTTCCCCTACCTCTTTCATAGGGGTCCCCTGGATCTATCTTTTGGTTGGCTATATCTACATTTGTCTTAGATACTGGCAGAGCCTTTCATAGAAGAGAGTACCTTTCCTGAACTGCTGTCTAATATCCAATATTTATTTCAATTTTCAAGAATTGACTGTCAATTAGAACATATACTGGGCATTATAACTTCTCTTTTTGATTCTCTGTTCCACATGGTCTAAGAACTTGAGGCAAGGCAGCTTTTCCCATCAGGGGTATAGGTACGCAATGGTAGGTCGGGAACTTATGTCCAATACAGCTTCCCAGTCACCATTGTCAGGGCTCTCATCAAGCTCACAGGTGAGCATCATTCTTTACCTGTCATCAAAATGTCTTACCCATCACTCTGGCGGACACCATGCCCCTTCAGCATCCTGCAGAAAAATACAAACATGTCCTCTTTCCCGTATTTAATATCTGATTGGGATCATGCCTTATGCCAGTAAGTGGATCCTACCCTTTCACCTATGCATAAGTATGCCTAGTTGCAGAGTGCCATAGACACTCAGCAGAAAGTTCCTTGACATCCAAATTTTTAAAAAAACATTTTAACATAAAAAAAAGAATATGATTTAAATAAATTTGTGGGTCACAGGGATATATCTTCCCTCTTTTTTATTCTATGACGATATTGTTTTAAAGTTCCATGGGCTCATTCCATAGTCTCTTGTCCTTGACAATTTTAAGGAATCCCCGGAATATGGATAATGTTAAATTGCTGTTAAATGTCTCAAATGTTAGACTGCCATAGCCAGTTCCATTATCTGTTTTTTGCTTGTTTCTTTTTATTTTCTTTTTTTGTATTATTGGGTACTTTATCTTTATTTCAGATGTTAAAATGCCTCTTATATTGTTATTAAATGTGACCAGTTATTTGAACTCAATCATGGACTGGTTTAGAAATCAATCCAAAATTGCAAATAACAGTCTTCACTTGGAAGTCTGGTTCTGGACATTTTCAGAGGCATATATGGAAATTAGCTGCTGTTCTCTATGATGTTATGTAAGCAAGAGATAAAGTTTGGGCAGGATCTGTATTTCAAACAGGTGTTAGCATATTTGTTAAGGCTTTTTTACTTGTCAAGTTAAAAATACTTTTGTTTTTTCTACAATATTTAATGTAAGTTGCATTTATTGTACACCTTCTAATTGTGTCTGTGTTTTGAAATCTGGCATGTCAGTTACGGAGGTCTAACAATCAGCTTTTGTTTTAGTTCCCTGAGTGTTACAGAACCTGGTATTCTAAAAAATAGCTTGCAAGTACTGGAAAAAATGAGACAGGCTTTAAACAGAAGCAAGAGGGTAATGGGCTCGATTACTGCTGGTATAACAGCTCTAATTACATTAATTGCTAGTACCACTGCTTCTGCAATTTCTGTGACACAAGAAGTTAAGAGCTACTTTTGTTAATCAATTAGCAAAAAATGTTACTAATGTGTTAAATATACCAGAGGATTTAGATAGGCATTTGGGAGAACGTATTGATGTTGTTTATCCTATTCAAATTACTGGAAGGAGGTTCAGAATTTAAGAGTAAGGAGTATCATGCCAAATACCATTGGGTTCATGTTAGTTATACAATTTACAGTGGTAGTTATTATAATTAGGAAGAAGTTTAATGATTCTTGCAGTGTATTTGGCATAATTCTATCATCTCTCTTTATGTTTTAAATTTGAACGGTGAACTTATAAATTTAAAGAATGTTGCTCTGCTGAGCATTGATGCAGCAAATACTGCTGATAAAATTATCCATGTCCTGAGATCAGTATTTCTATTTTGGTCAAGCTTCAAGGATGGCATATAGAGCTTGATCATGCTAGCTAGCCTTTTTGTCCTGGGATTATGTTTATTCCTGCAAATCATGTTAAACCTTGCCTTTAACAATGTCAACATGTTGGCAGCCAAAGTACATGGCTTGAAACTAAAAATGGACCCCCCCCACCCCGACAGAGTTATTATATTAACAGCCTCGCAAGCTAAGGATGGGTAAGATTTTGCACAGAGACTTACCAACCTAAGACAGAAGCACATTGCTTTTGATAATGCATATTCCATGATTGGCAAGTAAGGGTTCCTTGTTAGAATGACCTAAGACAGGCTCAGTCTTGTTAATGAAATAGAAAAGGGGGAGAGATGGAGAGTTTTGGGGGCTGTTTGGCAAGAATCTGACATGAGCCAAGGACAAGGAAATGGGCTGCTTGTCAGGAACATGACTTTGGCCAAAGACAAGGAAGTAGGCTTCAGGCAGGAATTTGACATTAGGCTGGAACAAAGAAGTAATTTTAGGTAGGAATCTTAAACTTAGGCTAGAACAAAGAAGTAATCTCAGGCAGGAACCTAAATATTAGGCTAGAACGAAGATGTAATTTTATACAGGAATCTAAATTTTAGGCTAGAAAAGGAAGTAGGCTTCAGACATGAAAATGACATTGGGCTAGGACAGTGAAGTAGACTCAGATACTTTTGTGATGCTGATAAGCCCTTAGAAACAGTGATCACAGGACTGTTCACATAATTCAGTTTAATGCCTTGCTTTTTCTTTGACTATTTGTGTTCAATATGTTGCTTGTTCCTTGACTATTTGCATCTATTGTATTGCTAGACCCTCAACCTAGAACTGACTTTAATACATGCATGTAATCAAAATGGTATAAAAGCATAAAGGAGGAGGAGGGATAGGATAGTGGGTTCCGGTGGAGGAGGGGATGGGGAAAGAGGATGGCATCTGTATTGTAAATAAATAAAATATCCAATAAAATTTTTAAAAAAGAACATATACTGGAGTTTCCAAATGCCTTAATATTTATCATGCTTACCAGTTGCCACTGTCATATTAGCTAGTAAAGCTGAATTTGGTCAACTTACATTGGGTTATCTAAATGTTGGATCATTGGAAATAGATGATATATAGATGCTTATACTTTTAGAGTCACATTGAATGAATAATATTTTATAGAAGAATCTTGCCTTACATTATTAAGGTAATAAAACTGAAAATATGTACTAATTGTCATCTACATATCCCATTTCATTGCTAAACTTGGGTAGGAATTAAAATCAGGAAGCTTTTCAGATATGTAAGGATGTGACAGAGATCAACTTTAGTAGTTACCAGGTATTGTTGCATTAAAAAGATCTAAAGAATATTTAAGTCTAAATTACTATTTTGCAATGCTCTTTTAATTGGCAAGGACTAGCTGGGTGTTTTGCTGTTTTGATTCCTCTTCTATTCTTTCAATTTCTCATTAGTAAGATTTAAATGTGAGCAAGGTAGAGGCTTGGTACAAGTGGCCTCAGATACTCTCTACATACGAGTTGGTTAGTACAGGAAAAGTAAGAATGACCTACAAATCTCTGTGCTATTAAAATAACTTTAATACATTATTTGTCTCCAGTTATTAAGGAATAAGAGGTGACTTTAAGGTGAAAGGGACAATACCTGTACATAAGTTCTACTGCATATTTGCACCCCATCATATCTGGCTAAGGGTTTATTCCAGTATAAAATATAGATCTTTGGACATTATAATGCTAAGATATTTTTCCATGTCAATGTATAATTTCTTTTTTATATATTTATATTATCTCTTTTTTATTCTTATTTTTATTGGATATTTTCTTTATTTACATTTCAAATATTATCCCCTTTCCCAGTGCTACCCCCAAAGTCCCTATCCATTCCACTCTCCCCTGCTTCTCTCACCTACCCACCCACTTCCACCTCCCCGCCCACTAATTCTCCTACACTGGTGAATGAGTCTTCACAGGATCAAGAGCCTCTCCTCTCATTGATGTCCAACAAGGCCATTCTCTGCTTCATATGCACCTGAAGCCATGGATCCCTTCATGTGTACTCCTTGGTTGGTAGTTTTGTCCTTAGGAGCTCTGGGAGGTCTGGTTTGTTGATATTATTGTTCTTCCTATGGGTTTGCAAACTCCTTCAGCTCCTTCAGTCCTTTCTCTAACTCCTCAATTAAGGACTCCATTAAGGACCCCTGTGCTCAGTCCAGTGGTTCAGGCTTCATATAATGTTTACTATCTTAGTTCCATGAAGCTATTCTAATTTTAAATTTGTTACAACATTGCAGATTTTATATAATACAAAATAAATGCCAAATTATGTGACTGTGTATGTTCAGGTGTATGAGTACGCTTGTGCACACCAACTTAAGGAGTCAAATGTATTTGTTTTCTCTGTGTGAATTAATGTCAGGTAACAGTCTGTTACTCATGGTTGGAATATGAGTCCCAAAGTTTCCTCCTTTTGTAGTCCTTTAAATACAATCAGATTTTTATTTCCATTTATTTCAGCATTAGGCAAGAGAATATTAGAATCTACATCATTATTAATAATAAATTCCAATGGCCTTACACTTATAGATAATTTAGCTAGAAGATTTTTCCTCATAACAAACTGATTGTCTAAGAATGATAGTCTCCAGGCTGGAGAGATGGCTCAGCAGTTACGAGAACTGACTGCTCTTTCAGAGGTTCTGAGTTCAATTCCCAGCAACAACATGGTGACTCACAGCCATCTGTAATAGGACCTGATGCCCTCTTCTGGTGTGTCAAAAACAGCTATAGTGTACTCATATAAATATAATAAATAAATCTTTAAAAAATGATAGTCTCACAGGCAGATTTACATTCAATTTATACCCTGTATTTACAGGAAACTACAGCCATGTATTAAGTACGTGGCATCTTTTGTTTTTTCCACTCACAAGCCGGAAGATAGTTCCCTTAGCATGTGAACTACTAGAATGAATATAGATAGTTAAATTTTATTATACTTCATAAATACTTTTGATGTCAAGATAAAGTCTAGATATGCTTTTAGTTTATCTACAATGCAGTTGACAAATATCCATACTTTAGATGTTCAAATCTCTACCTAATGTACATAAATGTTTTTTGGGGGAAGCATTTGACAAATATATGTCAAATGCTTCCAAATATATATGTATTGTAATTGACATTCTGGGTGCAATAATGTGAAATTCGAATTTATTTAGTTACCTAATTAATTATTTCTTAATGAACAGGTCTATCTTTAGACTGAAACTCTTTCCTTTCTTATATTGTGCAGGAAAGTTTACCACTGAAATATGTGCTTACCTCATCTCAAACACTAATATACTGATAGGTGAAGATATTAGCTTGTTTGTCATGTAGATCTTGGTGGACATATACTCTGTTTATCTCATTTTTCTATTTTTTATTAGATTATCCATGTCTATGCTGGCACTGTGCAAAGCAACTAAGATATGCACTCAACCTGTACGCCCACTAACAGATGAAGAAATCACCTATTTGTTAGGGATAAAAATAGACCTGTTGTATATTTTAAATCTCCATCTGGTGTTTCTACCACAACTTGATCATTTTGTTCCTGGATAAAAGATACCCACAAACTTTATATTTACAACAAGCCTTAATAAGCACCAGATCTGGGCATAAAGCTACCCTCTATGCTATTAAAATATATAATCTATTGATAACTCTGAGACTAGGTTTATCTGGGCTTCTCTTAATTCCTATTATCCAGCCCTGAGTGCCACATTTTCTTGACTCCTAACTCTTGATCATTTTCCCTTCCTCCTCAGCTTCTTCATCCTTTTTGTTCTCCTCTGATACCCCAGGCCCAGGAACCTTAAAACAACCTATGTCTCTTCTGCCCAGCTATTGGCTGTCAGCATCTTTATCCACCAATTAGAAATAACTTGGTGGCAAAGTCACATAGGTCACATGAATCTAAATGTGGCCTCTTTTGTTTCTGGGACAACCAGGTTTTGAGGAACCAATATTAGCATTAGAATACAAGCAGGACCAGGCTGACCCACTAAAGCTAGTTGTGAGATTCTTCAGTGTTCCTCTTTCACTAGAACAGCAACATATTACTGTGATGAACAAACAAGCCTGTCAAGCCCTAGTCTATACCACTGTGGCCTAGCACTGAAGAGAGTTCCCTTGTATAGTATCCCATACTTCTAGCCCACTTTGCGTGAGCATTAAAAAGGTATTTTAATAATATTGGAAACTGCTGTTATTTATTTTTGTTTGTTTTGCCAAAGCTATGATGATATGGATTTTATTGCTTTTAAAAATTCATTCTGGGAGTTTAAGTGTGTCTTCCCACCTAAATTCAATCTAAAACAAATTTCCAGGGACTCGTCATATATTTATCTTGAAGGTGACTCTTGATTCATCAAATGAATAATGAATGTTAACATCACATCACTGATTTGTAACATAGATTAGAATCAGAGGTATTGTTCTAATGAATGTTGAAAACTCTCCTGATTTTAGTAGAAGTCCTTTGAGTTATTTTCTATTTAGCATGACATTGGGTATAGGTTCATTGTATATTTTCTTTATCTTATTGATATATATCTTCTGTATCCTTGGATTCTGCTTTCTCAACTTGTTAGACACCATGATTTAGCTGAATTACTCTTCCCAACAATGTCATTTCTGCCTTGATGGATTCAAATTGGTGTTATGCAGAAAAAAATGTCATGTCAGCAGAATATGCAATTTAGTACATGCCCCTCTAATTAAAGAGAGAGTTATAGGCAACAAGGTAAGTGTGACAATGTATCAGTAGGACATCTACAATAGTCTTTAATAATGACTGATTATAGAAAAATATTGTGCTCACTTCACTTTAATATTGTGATTATTCGTTAATCTTTTCTTTTACAGCTCAGTAATTATCTACATCCTCCTCTGCACTCTGTTTCACATTACATACCTTCCTGGCCCCTGTCTCCACAAAGATGTCTACACCCCCTACCCCCAACCTATCAGACTTCCCCATTCCCTGGGGCCTCAATTCTCTAGAGGGTTAGGTGTATCTTCTCTCACTGAGGTCAGACCAGGCAGTCCTCTGCTACGTATGTGTCAGGGGCCACATATCAGCTGATGCATGCTGCCTGATTGATGGCTCAGTGTCTGAGAGATCTCAAGCATCCAGGTCAGTTGAGACTTCCTATGGGGTTGCCCTCCTTCTCAGCTTCTTCCAGTCTTTCCTTAATTCAACCACAGGGGTCTCTGGCTTCTGTCCATTGGTTGAATGTAAGTATCTACATCTGACTGTTTCAGCTGCTTGTTGGGCCTCTCTCTTGCTAGGCTCCTGGCTGTGAGCACACCATAGCATCAGTAATAGTGTCAGGCCTTAGAGCCTCCTCTTGAGCTGGATCCCACTTTAGACCTGTCACTGGAATTCCTTTTCTTCAGGCTGTTCTCCATTTTTTTCCCCTGCAGTTCTTTAAGACAGAAACAATTCTGGGTCAGAGTTTTTGACTGTGGGATTGCAACCCCACCCCTCCATTTAATGCCCTGTCTTTCTACTGGAGGTAGACTCTACAAATTCCCTCTCCCCACTGTAGGGACATTTCATCTAAGGTCCTTGACTTTGAGTTCTGAGAGTCTGTCACCTCCCAGGTCTCTGGTACATTCTAGAGGGTCCCCCCTCCTACTGCCAGAGGTTGCATGTTTCTATTCTTTCTGCTAACCCTCAGGGCTTCAGTCCTCTTCCCCCCAATACCTGATCATGTTCTCCTTTTCCTTTCCCTGTTTCCTCTCCCACCTAGTCCCTCCCTTCCTCTAAATTCCCCCTCCTCCATGATTGCTCTCTTCTCCTTCCCAAGTGGGATTGAGGCATCCTCATTTGGGCCCTTAGGCTTGTTACCCTTCTTGAGTTATGTGGATTGGATCCTCAGTATTCCGTAGTTTTTTTGGGTTAATATTCACTTATTAGCAAATATATACCATGCATGTACTTTCGATATTAATAAAATTGACATAAAATTCTAAGGATAAATATTGTTAACTATCTTTTTATAATTAAGCAGAGCATTGCTATGCAGAGTTGCTCTCTTCAAATTGATCACAAAGTATAATAGCTTAAAAACATAAATTCTGCTAGAAACAGAAACACAGAACTTACAAATAAATTCCAGAAAAAAAAAAAGATGGCGAAGGGAACTTAACAATTGCTGCACCTACTACTGTATTTGAGTTAAAAGAAATTATATTTAAATTTATATCACTAGAACTTGAGTATCAAACAAAATATAGCAGAGGGAAGTCAAAGATTCTGATATTTTATTCCTAATGATTGAGTTAGAACCAACCAAATTAAACTTGTATCCTAATGAACTCCATCTACAAATTCACCTACATCACTAGCAACATAAGGCCCCCGGATTGGGAAGACCCCCACTCAAGCCACCGGAGATTACGACTATCCAGGATCACGAGAGAGACCAAACTTGCTGCAAACCACAAAAAGGCTTTATTTCCGGATTTTGGGATATCAGCCAACTGAGGTGGAGACTCCCAAGAGGAGTGTTGACCCTGAGGCTCAGAAGCAAGGGGTATTAAAAGGAGAAAACTGCAAACCAGGGGGGTGAAAGAAGAAGCCAAAAAAAAAAAAAAAAAGGAACAGTAGCACAAAAATAGTTGGAAAGTTTCAACCTATTATCCAGCTAGTCACAAACCAGGATATGGAGTGAGTAACATCCTGTACACATTCTATTCAGGAATGTGACCTTAACCTGACCACGGTAAGCAGCCATTTCCTGGAGTAACTCAGCCAACCTGTATCTTTAGTTCTGCTATCCTTTGTGGTGAGCCAGTTCCCAGAATGACCTAGCTGACCTGCCTTCTGGCTAGTTTCTTCTTTGGGTGGCCAGCTAGTTCCTAGAATCTAGGCCTGTGTTCTTGCTAACCTTAATTTAGATGGGGGGTCCCAAACTTCTCTATGAATTTTTACATCCTTTCAGCAATATTAGCATCCTTTCTCTGTGAGTTCAGTTGAAGTCAAACTTTCAGTGAAAATTAAAAGCTTGCCTGTATGCATATAATCTCATGGTCTAACAACTCAGCACATGAAAAATTAACATATATATTAGTTCCAATCTGTTGCTTATTTTAGGTCACCAATTAGAAAGAATTTAAAGTAAATGGGTTTGCCCATCAGTGACATGGATCTCAAATAGGTTTTAAAAAACACTACCTAAAATGCTTTGAGGTAAAGCAAAGATTTAAAAATTCAAAACTGGAGAAGTATGTTCAACATATTCCAGTTTCTTTTTTTAAATATCTTTTTTTGTTGGTTTTTAAATTTAAATTATTTTATTTACATTCTAGTCATTGCCCTCACTCAGTCCTCTCTTCCATATTTCCTCAACTTAGAAGGTGAGACATTCTTGGAATCCATCCCAGTTTCTTTAATATGCTAAGGTTATCAATTTAAGAAGTTAAGATACTGGTAAAACCAATCAAAATAATTATAAAGTCAAATATATTTATGCATATGAAATTGCGGATTCAATAAGTTAAATTCTTAGATTTCGTAAACAAAGTATAAACCCAAAGAAATTATCATACAAAAGATTAATTATTTACATAATGTTGTATCTGACTTAAATGCTCAAAAGACAAGGTAAAATTCGTATTGGCAATGCTGTAAATTACTCATGAGAACAGAAAGTAGAATGGACAAGATAGCCACTTAAGGTACACTGCAAGTGACAGATATCCTTTGACAGTACTCCTAATATTCAACTCAGCTACGAACTACTTATATGTTACTACTCTATTGTGGAAGATATATTCTTTGTGACCCAATGAGCTATCAAAATCTTTTTAACTAACAACCAAGCCTTTAATTCATGATCATTGAAGGAACATTTCTAAATTCAATTTTTAGCATTATTCTCTGATCCTAAAACATTCATGTTCATTTTTAATGTGAAATACATTTAGATCATCTCCAAGTAAGCTATAATTTCAACAGTTTTAGCATTTCTCAAAATGCCAAGTTCAAAGTATTGCCTGAGACACAATGGATTGCCTGGGTTTGTCATTGTATATACCAAAGTGACTGTGCAAAAGAAATCCTTTTTCAGTAGACTATGTATGAGCAGTACAGACACCACAGTACTAGTACTTTCAGCTGCCTTAGTGTCTTCATATATGTGAGACAATTCTGAAAATGTCCCAAAGGCATCTTTCTTGTTCAAATATAAAACTTTGCTTTTGGGGGGAGTAGGATATTTTTGTCTTCAGCTCTACAATGTTTCCCTGAACTTAATTTTGTATATGCTTCATTTCCATATAAACTGAAAGCTTTCATATCTTTTGTTCTATGTTTTGTTGTTGATTGTTTTTTTTTGTTTAGTTGTTATTATATTTGTTTCTGATTGTCACTGTGAAATTATCTGTAATGCAAAACTGGCAGCAAAACTGATACGAAAGCCTGCATACTATCTCCTACAAAATTAAATACTCTGTCACTTTTGAACTTTATTTCCTACAAAGCCTTAAGTCTAGAAACAACATTTATAGAAGTTATTTGACAACACAAAACATGAGTTTTTCCCCTGTGAAATCTCTAACAGAGTGCTCACTTACAGCTCAAACATCAGGAGCACTGACTTTACTATCTGTACAGTTTCGATAAGCCAGCTTTCTGGGACCCCTAATGAATTGCCAGCTTGCATCTCCAATAGCTGTGTGAGCTTTGAATGGCCTGTTTCTTCAATTGTTTTCTCATGCTTCTCTCATGGCTACTCCAAATGCTCCTGGGTCACTTGGACAGTTAAGACCACAGGAAAAAAACCTCATTTCTTGCTAGTAATATTTTGTAGTAGCCACTTAATTCACTATGATAAAACACGTGATTTAAAAACTATAAAGGTTAAATTATTTGTTTTGTTTCAGGGTTTGAGAAATTTCAGTCCACAGCTATGTTTCTCTATTTTCTCAACACAGAAAGGATTTTGGTGTTTTGTTTTGTTTTGTTTTTCTTTTTCTTTCTTTTTTAAGATCTACAATATGTAGTCCCACAAGAATATGGTCTGAGAGAACAACTCACTCCAACTGGAAAACACTTCTGGAAATTTCTACTGCATCTAATAACTGTATCAAATTATGATTGCATCAATGGGCACGCCCACAGATTATAGTAGAAAACCTGCCTTCAGCTATTAGAAAGCCTTCCAGTAGCGTGTTCCTCTCCATTTCCCTTTATTTACTCGGCCCTTCCATTCTCAACACCATTTGACACCTCCAGTTTCATCATTTCCCATTTAACTGTTATACTACCACATTGCATTTTCTTCTATATGCAGTCCAAATTCAACAGATTTGCCTAAAGTTTTAAGGTTAACTTCCTCAAGTGAGAGAAAACATGTCGTATTTGCCTTGCTGTATCCTCTGTATCTTTGTTTTTGTCAGAGAACCATTTGAACTAAGTTACATTCTTATTCCTCTATGTAAAGTTTTATTGGTTTCTATATTAAGTGTTTGGTTTTTATCTGAGTGATTCTGTAAATGTGCATGAGTTTTAGATTTGGCCTCTGTCTGCAGACAAAAAATGCTGAAGGAAAAATGTGGAGTGTCCTTAATTTTATGGTAAATAGCCATAGTAGTATGAAAAATGAATTCACAGTAAATTCCCCTTAGGAGTAATGACAGCATGCCTTATTGAAAGTTTTAAAAATTAACTCAATGTGGTAAACAAGTGTTTTTTCAATTTAAAAACTAAAGGATTAATGATGTGATCATTTTAATGGAGCAAAATAAAATAATTTATACAAAATGCATACTAAAATATTTTAAATGTTCTGAGAGGTCTAAACAGAGAAAGGGATTTATCTTGTAAGAGAACTGCTTAAAAAGCCTATATCAAATGCCTCATTTCATCTTATAATTTCAAAACAGTTCTAAATTTCGATTTGTTACAATATCTAGGATAACAATGAATAATGGAGGCAGAAACTAAAGGTAGTTGAAGTTACTTTATTCTATCAGAGATTTAAAACTAATTAGAAATACTCAATGAAAACAAATGTCAAATAGCTGTTTAATAATTTCCCAATTCAGGCATAGAATTATAAAGGGCATAAGAATTGAAATTATATAATATATATATGTAAATATACATATATATATGTATATATCACATACCTATGAATCAAAATTACTGTTTCTCCAATAGCAATTAGCATTCAAGCTATAATATGGGAAAAAAGCATCAATATAAAGAATTCATAAATGAAATGAAAATAAATTTTTTCAAAATAAACACTGATTCAATGAAATAACATATAAGTTCATTGAGTAAGAAAGATGAGTCACCTGGACATGACAAGCTGCCCTGAGCAGCCTGCTATCCAAAGGAGACTTGCATTCTCCTGCCACCTCTCTGCCCATCTTTATAAAATCTGAGGTTCCTGAAGCATACAGACCTACAGATCCAGAAGTATACATCAGAGGCCTACCAGACCACAATAATCATGTCAACCCTCATCGTAAGACCTACTGCAACAAGAACATCTAGGGACCAAACCCATCAAGATGGCTAAAAGTCCTCAAAAGAACAAAATTAACCAAAGCCAGAGCACTAGGACATTTTCAGAGCACAGTTACCCTACTACAGCAAGTCCTGGATATCCTAACACAACAGAAGTCCAAGAAAATTACCTTAAATCCAATCTTATAAAGATCATAGAGGCCTTTAAAGAGGAAATGAATAAATCCCTTAAAGAAATACAGGAAAATATATTCAAACAGGTATGTCGCCTCCTTGAGGGCAGGTTCCTTCAGGTCTCTCTCTGGGGTTGAGGGGGATGACAAATGTCGATGGCCCAAAAGAAACACACCAGCCAGGAGTCTTGTAGAAGCAGAAACTCAATTTTAATATATCAGCCTCTCACTTACATAAACTCGGAGCATAGGGAGGAGAAGTTTGTTGGAATGAGATGATGTAGGAGGTTGGGAAGGGTGACAAAGGGTGTGCATGACTGACAGGGCCAATGGCAAAGCTCTACATTAGCAAAGGTAGGACAGAGGCAGGGGCAGACAGCTCTTGCTGAGTCACCTCGGTACAGAAGTGACTGAGATATGTCTCAAAACTCGAGACAGGCTTAGGCACTCCCACAGGACTACAGAAACTCTAGCCAGGCTTGGGTTTGTCCAGAAGGCCCAAACCAGGGCCGAAATGGGGCCCAACACAGGAAGAGACCTTTAAAATGGAAACAAACAAATCTCTTAAAGAAATACAGATAATATAGTTAAATACATGAAGGAAACTAATAAAGCTATGCAGTACCTGAATGTAGAAGCAGAAGCAGTAAAGAAAACACAAACTGATGAATGATAACACGATCAACAGATGCAGGCATCACCAACAGAATACAGGAGATGGATCAGAGAATTCCAAGTGTAGAAGATACAGTAGAAGAAACTGATACATCAGTCAAAGAAAATGTTAAATCTAAAAAATTACTGACACAAAACTTCCAGGAAATATAGGGTACCATAAAAAAAACATCCAATTTAAGAAAAATTAGATGAAGAATCAAAGCTCCAAGGACCTGAAAATATTTTCAACATAATCATAAAAGAAAACTTTCCCAACCCAAAGAAAGAGATGTCTATAAATATACAAGAACCTTATAAAACACCAATTAAACTGGACCAGAAAAGAAAATCATCCCACCGAATAATAATCAAAACAGAAAATCTACATAACAAAGAATAATATATTAAAAGCAGCAAGGGGAAAGGCAGAACTATCAGAATCATACCAGACTTCTCAACAGAGACTCTTAAAGCTAGAAGTGCCTGGACAGATATCTTGTAACCTCTAAGAAATCCCAGATGGCAACCTAGACTACTATACCCAACAGCATTCTCAATCACCATAGATGGAGAAAACAAGATATTTCAAGACAAATCCGAATTCAAACAATATATATTCACAAGTCCAGCTCTACATAAAATACTAGAAAAAACTTCAACCAAAGGAGGATAACTACATCCTGGAAAACACAGGCAATAAGCAATTCCACACCAGCAAAAATCAGGGAATCACACACAAATACACATATAAACTAACACCACCAACCTGAAAATAACAGGGAAAAACCATCACTGGTCTTAATATTTCTCACCATCATTGAGAAGGTGAGGGACCACTTAATGCCCCAATAAAAAGATACAGGCTAATAGAATGAATGAAAAAACAGGATCCATCATTCTGCTGCACACAAAGAAAAACACATCTTAGTAATACAGATAGATATTATCTCAAAGTAAATGCTGGAAAAGTTTTCCAAGCAAACAGACCCAAGAAGAAAGGTGGAATTGCCATTCTAATATCAAATAAAATAGACTTCCAAAATTAATCAAAAGAGACAGGGAAGGACACTTAATACTCATCAAAGGAAAAATAACCAAGATATCTCAATTCGGAACATCTATGCCCCAAACACAAGGGCATTCACATTTGTAAAAGGAACATTGCTTAACTTAAATTGCACATTGAACCCCATAACACAAGAGTGGTGTGGATGATTTCAATACACCACTCTCGTGAACTGACAGGCCATCCAAACAAGCACTAAAAAGAGAAATAACAAAATTAACAGATATTATGTAACAAATGGACCTAACAGACATCTATCAAATATTTTACCCAAACACAAAAGTGTACACGTTCTCATAGGCACCTCGTAGATCTTCCTCAAAAATTGACCCCAAAAAGTGACCAATTGGTCACAATTAAAGCCTCAACAAGTACAAAAACAACTGAAATAACTCCTTGTGTCATATTAGCTTGCTATAGATTAAAGCTATACTATAAGTGAACCCATACAGGCATGTAGTTTCCCCCATATTGAAATTTGTAATAAGGAGCTTGAAGATGGACAGGATATTGAGGCACCATATAAAAATATACAGAGCAAAACATTGTGCTTTTTGGAAAGAACTCATATATAGAATTTAAAAAAGGTGAGAGAATTTAATTAGTGTTGGCCAGAAAGTAGTCCCATAAAAAAGATTTAATTTAAAATGTTCTCTATGTGAAATGTGCACAAATAATACAAATGCACCCTGGTTTGTCAAATATTCTATTTGTTCCCTGGGATGATGTAAATTCAATGCCACAATTTGAATGTTGAGACCATATGTTGTTCTCTCACAGTTTTGCAGACCAAACCTTAAATTACCATAGCCACCATTGGGACTCTTGGTAGAAATGTTTCTTTGCTTTCTTTCTGATAGGACCTGTTACCTCTAAGTTCTTGGATAAACGATGTCTCATGTCAGTCTACACATTTTCCTTCACATCTAACAATCTTTGCCTTTCTTGTCCAAATGCCCTCCTTCTGACATGAGTTCAGTCTTTCACTGAGAGTTTAGGTTATTCTCATTTAAAATTATTTGATTTAACCAGTTATGGCAAGACTACTCCCAAATTATGTCACATTTTCATGAACTACAAGGTTATGTCTCTCATGACATGGAGAGAAAACCCTGAAACACAATACATGTGCACATTCATTACACACAAGTACAAAAATGTAACTTGGAAGAAAATATATAAATATTTGAGATGTTGTAAGACATTGTTATATTTTAAGAGACTAATATAATAATTGATAAACTTTTCTACAACTTCTACAGCTGCTACATGTGGAAAAAATTAACTCTTTGACAGTAACAGTTTTATACTCAGTAAGATATAGAGAACTCCTATTGCTCAAGGAAGCAATAAACTTGTTCTCATGTAAAAATGATGATTACATTAAAATGCATGTATATGATCAATGAATTCACAAAAGTTGCTGATAACAACTATAAATTCTAAACCATATTTTAGTAAAGGCTTAATTCTTATTCATTGAATTGTCAATATATTTCACATTTCTGTTTGCAAGCACTCACAGAATGACAGCTTTCTAAAATGATTCTTTTATTCGTTTTACATCCAGAATCGAATCCCCTCCATTCTCTCCTCCCAGTCTCACCATTACAACTGCCCCACCATTACCCTTGAAACTGTTCTTGAGAGAAGGGAAACCCTGCCCCACAGGTAGCAGCACCTCAACCTTGGATACCTAGGCCCAGCAGGACTACACACATCGTCTCCTACAGAGGCACATTCAGGCAGTCCAAGTAGGAGAAGGTAATCCAACAGCAGACAACAAAGTCAGAGACCTCCCTCTCTCCAATTGTTAAGGGAAAGTACAAAATGGCCAAGCTATACATCTGCTACAAATGTGTAGGGGTGCTATGTCCAGCCTCTGCATGCTCTTTGTTTGGTGGTTCAGTCTCTGTGAGACCACCTGGGTGCAGGTTAGTTGACACTGTGGACTTCTTGTAGTAGGTATCCTTCATACTCCCTCCCTCAATGCTCTCCCCTTCTCTTCCACAAGACTCCCTGAGTTCCAAACACCTCCTGATAGTTGGTTCTGGGTCTTTATATCTGTTTCCATCAGCTGTTGGATGATGCCTCTCAGGTGACATTTATGCTAAGCTCCTGTCTACAGGCATAGCAGAGTATCATTAATAGTGTCAGGGGTTGGCCCTTTCATATGGGATGAGTCTCAAATTGGAGCAGTCATTTATTGGCTGTTCCATCATTCTTTGCTCCATCTTTATCTGTGCACGTCTTGTAGGCAGGATGATTTGGGGTTGAAAGTTTCGTGAGTGGGTTGCTATCCTTCTCCCTTCACTGGCCGACCTGTCTGGTGTGAATCTTCCTCAGAAGGGGAAACAAAGTAATCATAAAAAGTGGATAGCGAGAGAGAACATGGTGGGAGAAGGGCTGAAGAGGAAAAAGAGAATGGCAATCAGGTGTGGGGAAAAGGTGGAGAGATAGCTGTGAATAAGAATGGAAATCAATCATGCCATTAACTAAATCCAGTCTCAAAAGTCAAGCAGAGAGGTACACTCAACCACATCAAAAGGAAACCTACTATTGTGCATCAATAGCCATGAAAAGGTAGAGAGAGGATAATATTAGGCATTGAATAAATGGCAGTAGGTTATCTTAGTCATAGTTTGCACAGGTAAAACCATAGAAAAGCAAAATCATTCAAAATCACCCACTCTAATCACAAAACACTGATATATTGGGAGAGTGCATCTGTGAGATTAGCCGGGATCCTAGGAGAGAGAGGCTACAGAAGGATGACCCTAGCTGAGATTTCAACCAGTGGGAGTTATAGAGACAGAATGAAAGTTTTAAGGGTCCTGAAATGAATGCCAATTATTTTACAATTTGAGATTATAGAGATGGCTTACATGATGATATTTACCGTTAACCCTAACAATTGGAGTTTTTCCTGGACCCACATGGTTGAAAAAACCTAACACACTCATTAAACTTTTACTTTCGAGGTCCACATGCTTATTGTAGCAAAAAACTGGCATGTATGTGCTCATATTCATACAGAGAGAGAGAGAGAGAGAGAGAGAGAGAGAGAGAGAGAGAGAGAGAGAGGGAGAGGGAGAGGGAGAGGGAGAGGGAGAGGGAGAGGGAGAGGGAGAGAGAGAGTTTAATGTAAATATTGTATCATTCAATTTCTTTTGTTTCTACAACTGCGATAAAAATGTTATTCCTTTTTTTTAACTGAGTCATTAAAAGCAAAAATCATTCATGTTAATAGATCCTAGGCCAGCTGTGTCATGGATTTCTTTAAACTGGATTTGCAGAGGACTGAGGAGCATACACACATCTGAGTCCACTTAAACTTTCAATTAAGAGTTCATGTATTGACAGAATCATCTATATGTAACTAGCTAAATCCAGTCTCAGAAGTCAAAAAGAGAAGTTCACTCAACCATTTCACAAAGGAACCTACAACTAAGTGTCAATCACCATGAAAAGGGACAGAGAGGGCTATGTTAGACATTACATAACTGGCATTACTTTATCTTAGTCAGAGTTGCCTATACTATTTACACAGGTAAAATCATAAGAAAAGCAAAATAATTCAAAGACACCCACTATAATTACATTAGGATTGAAATGAAGGATGAAAAACAATAGTTTTGTATTATTTATCCAGAATACAAAATGTATAAAACGATTAAAAACATTCTTTCAATATAAACTGATAGAATGCAGTAAGATTGCTATTAGTAAAGCACTTGAATTTAGGAATGTTTAGATTTATAACAACTAGTAACCATCAGAAAATCTTGAGGAAAAAATGAAGTTATCATAAGAAATTATTATTTATTTTATTTAGAGGCTGATACCTTATACACTTGCAAGCAGACATGTTCACAGAGGATGTGCTGATCTGAGGTTCTCTCTAAGGGAGGATTGGTGGTTTGAATATGCTTGAGCAAGAGAGTGGCAGTATTTGGAGGTGTGACCTTGTTGGAGTAGGTGTGGCATTGTTGGAGGAAGTGCGTCACTGTGGAGGTGGGTTTTGAGACACTCATTCGAGCTGCCTGGAAGTCAGTTTTTTTCTTGGCCTTCAGAACAAGAGGTAGAACTCTCAGCTCCTCCAGTGCCATGTATGCCTGCCTGGAATCTGTCATACTTCCCACCATGATGATAATGGACTGATCTTCTGAATCTGTAAGCCAGCCCCAATTAATGTTGTCCTTTATAAGAGTTGCCTTGGCCATGGTATCTCTTCACAGCAATGGAAACCCTAACTAAGACAGAAATGAATTTGTTTCTGGCACTTTGAGGTATCCAGGAATCAAATTCCATAACTGTGTGCAAGTTTCTTTTCTATGTCATAAGTCCAAAAATGCATTATACTTTAGTTTTAATTCCAAACACAACATTACCATATATTACTCTTCAGTTCTCTTACTCAACCCTGTTGAGGATTGTTGTTTGCATTTTCTGCTCCCTCAAGAGTGTTGCTCCCCCCCAACCCCAAGAGGAGTAGATCACATACTTAGAGGATGTCAGGTGAAATCTTAACTAGTCAAACAATGGCTAGAGCGTGTGATTGGGCAGTAGAAGGAAAAGGCAGAGCTGAAAGTTTTATAGAAGGGAGAGAAGGAAGGAGAATAGTGAGAGAGAGAGAGGATGGAGGGAGAAGAAGATGGAGAAAGAAGAGGTTGAAGATGGAGCAGACCTACATGGCCCAGAGGAGTTACAAGTAGCTAGGGCCTTCATAGATGGGCAGTAGAGTATAGTGTAGTATACATTTGTCCCATCTAAGCATGAATCTTGTAATGATATTATTGAGTTGTGTGTTCTTTACACCTGCATTTTGGGGTTGGAGATTTACCATTATAAATCTGCCTGGTACCATATAAGTCTCTAGTGTTTTCATTTCACAGGGCTAAGGGGAGCTGAGTGAGCGATAGCTGAAATTCTGCAGGCCAGACACAGTGGGTGTATGGCCTGAGAAATGAAAAGTGACAGCCCCTAGCATTTCAGGTTAAACTGGTTTGGTTAGCTTAGGAAGCTAGCCACAGGAACCAGGGCAGGACTGTGGCTTAGAGCTAGCCATGGAGGCATGGGTGGGTGAAACTGCCAATGCCAATGCATAGCCGGACTTTGTGTAAGGGTTGGTTTTTTTACACGGTATACAACCCTTATAGATATCTTAGCAATCATTACTTTTATTGGCTAATATTTAATAATTACAAAACATGCCTTCCGAAAGAAGAATAGTTTCTCTCTGCTTCTTCACCCTGAGAGAGCTGAGATTCTGATCATTTTTGTAATCTTGAAACATCACAGCAAAGGACATGTTCCATATCTTAAAAGATAGCTCTTTTGACATTTGTGATTTATATTGTAATTATTGCAGTTCTCTTCGAATTTGTGTTTATTATAGTTTCAAAGAAAGTTTCTCCCCTATGATTGTAATTACAGTCTTTTTCCCCATCCTGATCTGTAGAAAAACAGGTACTTATTTCTTTGATGAATCTTTGTATACAGATAAAACACCTATTCATCATCTTAACTAGCTCAGTAAGCTTCTCGTCTCTATTTCTAAGTTGTCTGCATACAAATTTGGCAATGATTTACTTATTGGAGAGGTAAGAAATAATATGGTGTTTCATTTCACATCCAGAAAAATCTAGAATCCATATATTTTCTCTTGATTCTTTATTCAACATGCTCAATTTTTTTTGAGTATATTAAACTCTTTTGAGCAATTTATCCTATGGAGGCTACAAGCTGAAAGATTCAACATTTTCATTGTAAAACATTTTGTTGCCAATTTACCTGGTACATTTTCAATTATTGTATTTAATTTCAGTGACATCATTATGTACACTTTGCCATAAAATTGACATATATTTAAGTGTGTAACATATCTAAAGGTATTTAATAATAGACCGTATACATTTCCGAATAAAGCACATGGAAGACTAAAGAAGAGAAAATCAGGTACTTCAGATGTAAATTTTGATGCAATAACAATAATGGTGTCAGATAAGTGAGATGTGCTTACTGCCATTCCTGCCCATAGGAGCTCCATCTTCAGGACCCACATAGCAAAAGCTGAGAACAAAGCTCATTAAATTGTCTTCTGGCCACCACAAATCAGCAGCAGCATGAGTAGGTCCACATGCACATCACCAGGAAGATAAGTATATGAATGGGAACAATGAATGGCTTCTAAACATATCTCAATACCAAATGTAGAGGTTTTTAAGAAAATTTCATTCTATAGTAAATTATGAATGTTGAACTCTATTTGCATTTCTAGAATTTTAGTATGCAAAGGAGGCTCTACTTCAAAGATCTTAAATCATCCTTTATTTAGAGTAAAGGGAAATGTGGAATGCTTGAATGAAGTTTATAAATATCATTTCATGTTTGAATAATCTCTTTCTGGACTATCATGCCAAAAAGATAAGTGTCTAATAACTGAATGGAGTTTCTTGGAATATGATTTTCCTATTCTACTATGAACAGATATACCTTGAAAAAGGTAAGCTTTCAATGATGTAAAATGAAAAGAACTTGTAAGTAACTAAATTTATCTTGCTATAAACATATAAAGTGTTTTGCACTTCATAAACAGCATGAGAAAATAAATCTTCAAGTCACAGGAACATTTTATAATTAATGGGGGCTGCATAATTTGGTCAAATTAAATTTTGATGATTTCATATGAATAGTTTATATAGTTAAATAATTTAATATTTAAAAAATACTTGGTTAGTAACTAATGGTTTAAAATGTTTAAAAATAGTATGCTTCTTTGAATCAATAGATACTTCCTAAGTTTGAAATATGTCCATAAAATAAGTGGATCTCTTTTTATTTTGTTTGTGTACATTGTCTTTTAACCATCTTTTCTGAAATTAAGTTATACAAATCTAAATGTTTTATATAGTAAGTTTTTATGGTCTGGCCATTTCATTCAAAGGTAGAGTACCTGCCTACATTTGTGAAACTCTGGGTTCTACGTACATCACTAACAGAAAATATTACAAATCCAATCTCATGATATTTTAAAAGCTTTCTGTATCTTATCATGCTAAAATCAATAAGCCCTGATCTCATTGAAAGTGGCCTCTCTATCAAAATATACACACATATAGACTAATATATTATTTCTCCCTTTAGAGTAGCACAATCATTCACTACTGGATAACTGAATATTGAATTCTGCTTTCATCATTTCCCACACAGCTGTCCTGAATAGACATGAAATATGCTAACCTTCCATATCTCATTCTTTGCTTTGGAATTGGGTTTTTGATTGATAGCATGCTATTTTAAATCATTTTAAAAATCGCCCTACACTCAATTTAGTAATAGTCAGACTATTTTTATTCTTGAATTATCAGCTAACTCTTGCTTGGACAGAGACTCCAGGGAAAAATTAGAAGACAGAAAAATACTTCCCCAGTTACCAATTAATGTCAAGCAGTCCTCTGCAATCGCCTTTACTCTCACAAAGGCTGTCACTTAGTTTCTACTCCCAGTATCAGGATCCTCATACATCTCCCTGAAACTCCTAATATGTTATCAGCACCAACCAGGCACTTTCTTCTCCATGTACATGTCAGAAAGAGCTTCCTAGAACCTATACAATATTTTCAAAGGAGAGAATTTATTTTACCAGTTCTGAGGGGACAACCTTCACATAGAAGTAGTTTTTGTTGTTGTTGTTTGGTTGGTTGGTTGGTTGATCTATTTGTTTATTGTTATCTAGAATTATCTCAGAATTCCAATTGCATTCTTGAGGTTTCCAAAATGCTTATAACTATTCATTTATATTAAATTTGTATCTAAGGATGGTTTCTTATATAATCACAGGCTACATTTTTAGATTTTATTAGATCTGAATACAGTTAATCTTATTTGTGTCATGTGGCAAGCACTGGAAGTTTTCTTCCTACCATAATCGTTATGGTGATATCAACATATTAACTTATTTTTTCAATGGGCATCATAGGTCCAAGAGGTTTTTTTGAATAATTTTATTATGACAGTTATGATTATTTTTAGTGGGTTATTCTGAGGTTTTTCTTTTTGAAAAAAACATAATTAATTAAAAACTAAAACATAATAAAACTAAAACAAAAATAGAATCAATATTTAAAAATATAAAATATTAAAAAAACAAAAAAGTATAACATATAACTGCAATTCCAAACACACTCTGATGAATTTTGTTCTAAAATCAATGATTTTTAACTTCTTTATGCACAATTACTTTATGTTCTTTTTTTAAGGGTAAAATAATGTTGCATTACTCTAATGTTTGATGAAATAAAAAAATTAATGATTTTTCTAATACATTTCTAAATGCTTACAAACACTTATAATTTGATTTTAGTGTCATAAAGATCATAAACAAATAGACAAATTATTTTATAGCTATTAATAAACCCTCAGTAGGTTTTATCTGAATAGGGAAAATTGCTGAGTTCTCGATACACCACCAAAGGAAAACAGAGACTGATATCTTGTAACTTGAAATTTTCTAGAAATTTAAAATGAGAGTATATAATTGGCAAAATTATAAAAACATTGAATAGAACAATCTAAGATCCTAGAAATAGTTTCACACAAACATGATAAGCTAATCAATGAAGGTGGAACAAAGACATCTCAACAAGAAAAAGATTTGCTATTAGAAAAAAAAAGGCATAGGGTCAAATTGGTGTCCATATACAAAAGAGATAGATGCAGATATATATTATATGTAACATCAAAAAATAATGCACAAAATAGATTATAGATTCAAATAGAAAATTTGAAGATTTACAACTTTCCAGTTATAATTTTGGGTTCACTTGTACACTTTTGGTTACAATGAAAATCCAATTTGAATTAGAAGACTAGCTAAGTGGACTTAATTTAAATGGAGAACTTCTATAAAAATGAGTAGAAAGTAAAAATGCAAGTCAAAGACTGGGAAAAATGTTTGAAAATGCTTGGGTCTCCGTGGAAAAACATTGAAACAGATGGCTATAAGCTATTGTAAACAGGTAGCTTTTGTGGAAATTTACCAGCCTGAGTAGTCATAGACCTTGTAAATAGGTAGCCTGGGCAGACAATACCATCTTAGATAAAGACAAGTGCATCATAGGAAAAGTCATAGTGACCTGTCCCCCGAACCTTCACCCAGCCGATACCCTGTTCTGAAAAATATCTGTATTCCCCCTGAACACCCACACTCTGGTGTCATTCCCATTCTGTGTTTATAACCCCTGTGTGAATGAAATACGATTTGAAAAAAAATCATAAAAAACTCTTTATGTGACATATAGAAAGAACACTTCAAACTCAATAATAAAAAATTAATGAAATTTAAAAACAGTTTAAAAAAGAAACTAGAAATGTTTTAGCAAAAAGACAGGGGGAAATTTATGTCAGAATACTGTTTGTAATGAAATAAGTAAAATTCAAAACACTGACATTCCCAAATGCTGGCATCAATGTGGAGACACATGAACTTTGATTATCTGTGAGAGTTAAAGACAGCATTAAATGACAGTATCCTGTTTCATTCAAAATTAAGCATGAATTTAATATTCATAAAGGCTTTTATATTGATATTTATATATGTAAGTTGACAGTATAATGGCACAAAATTTTCGTGTATGAATATTTGTAATGACTTAATCTTTTATAGTCTGGCAAATGAACAGATATGAAATGAAATGATATAGTTATGTATCCATTATTACTCTGTCTAGAAAAATTTTACTACATTAAATACCTTTAGTAATTTGGCCATTCACCTCATTTAATCTCCTCCATTCCCATAAATTCTCTTGTAACTAATGACAGTGTTATTATTTTATAAACATGTATTTTCACAGTGTCAGAGACCTGAACATATAATACATATGCCTTTTGTAGTCTACACTTCTATGGTTTATTTTAATAATAGTTTGTTGCTCATATGTCATCATCAGTGAATAATAACCTTTATTCATCAACACAAGATGAAAGACAGGTTATCTCAGGGGCTGGCACTACTATAGTAAATACTCAGTAATTTTATTTAATTATTTTAGAGGATTTGTGTGGAAAATATTAATGCATTATTTGTCTTAAGCCTATTTAAAGTGCCAAGTTTTGATAATTTTGACCATTTACAATTTTTCTCTTATACATATTTAAACTAAAATAAGTTTTGCACCATTATCAGAGAAGCATTTTTGCATATTAGTAATGTAATATAAGATGTGTTACATATTAATTCTTATACTTTTGGAAATAAGATAGAGCTATCTATGAAATTCTGAAGGCAGTTTTTATGACTGAAAGTTTTTATGTCAGAATGTGTAAAGATATTACTATGAATATATACCAAAAAATCATCTCTTCCAGTACAGAAATATATTCTCATGCATTTCTTAAAGCTAGAGCTAAATAATTAAATTGTTAACAATATATCTGAAGGAATTATTTTCTTCCTTCTCCAACTGTCTAGTTGCTGCCTTTAGCACATGTATTTCTTTTATTTACACTTGCATTAATCTAGTCCTTGAAATTTTTTCCTGCGTGATTGCTTGAATCACCCTTTCTGCTAGACAAAGGCAACATCTTTATATGACAATCAAGATAGAACTTATGAGAAGCTGTTTAATCCCTTTAAACTCACACATTGTCTGAAAATTTGTAACTTTTTTTTCAAGTAAATACAGTAGTCTTTCAGTGAATTGTTTTGTTTGTTTGTTTTTCTGATTCAGCACTACATTCCAATGGATAGTATACATATTTTTTAATGGAAATATTTGAATTTACTAATTCCTGATATGCAGTCATTATAAACCAAAAACGTCAGCACGTACAGTAATTAGTTTATACCAATGGGAGTGTGACTTTTTAGTGGATATTTTATAGCAAACCTTTATCATTAAAAGGTGCTTGTCATTATAAAGAGTACTTTCAGATAAGTTAAAGTAAGTGAAAGATTGTTTTAGGCTATGATAGTTTTATGCATTAAACTTCAAATTTCTAAAACTGCTTAATTACATCAAAATAGCTTGGATCTGAGAGTCAAATATCTTAATCCAATTTAATATATAATTACATGCTAAGACTCTTATAAAAATTATATCTTTTGATTTTTTGGTCTAGTGTAACAAAATTGTCACCTCAAGAAAAATTAAGTCTTAAAATAAGATGTTTCATAGTGCGATTTAAGTTATTAGATTATTTAAGTTATTAATTTATAATTTATGGAGGAAATTGCTGTGGATGTTGTCATTATGCAAATAGATAAAAGGATTTTAAAATTTTTACCTGATAATGTAATTTGTGCTCTTTCTGGTTTGTTGTATTTGAAGCTCTCTTTCAGCAATGGATTTACAATTACCTAAATGATTTGAATAATAAAATAATTTAAAAAAAAGAAAAATAGCAAAAAAGTGGGAATTTTCTTAGAAATTGTAGCATATATATTTCTGAAACAACATATAATTAAATGTTTGTTAATAAAGTTAACAATAATCTTCTATTCCTAATTTAGATATTTAGGTGTAGAATGCTTCAAAAATGTGCATTTCTGCTGATGACTTCCATAAAAATAATAGTTGAATTATGAGTTATTTTGAGAACACATATGCTACTCTTAAATGTTCAATGACTTGAAAATTACAATTTATTCCTTGATATAAATTAAGATAAAAGTGTATTTATTTTGCCTCTTCATGAAATGCATACCCTTTCAAAAATAGACATGTCGTTTATTGGAACAAACAAAGCATATGTGTCAGAGAGTAACACATATTTGAGACACATAAAAAGAAAAAAGATTGTGTGGGAAAGGGTTCAGACTACATTAATTAGTGAAACATATGTGTCAGGAAATATGGTACCTTGAGTCATTATCATCTGTCATAGGAGTCCTCTTTCCTAGGGCATTGACTTGCACTAGTATAAACTGCACTGCTGCACATTTATTGCCTAGGGCCAGGCCAGAAGGTTAACACAGATATGGGAGGAGTTTAAAAGAACAGGAGCTAGACTATTAGTGAATTCTGCTCTAAACAAGGAGATCTAGAATGCTCGTAACCATGGCCATTGTGAGTTGTTAGAATTGAAAAATGTTTTGACTATGATTAATGCTACTGAGACGTTAGAGAAGATATGTCCATGCCCTCCTTTGATGAAGACTTAAAAATAATACTTTTGTTTCCATATTTTATGTTAGTTATTTTAGTTATTATGCATTAAAATCCCAGAGAATAATTCAAATAGTCTCTGAATGCTTAAAAGCACATTTACTTTTTTCATAAATGCCTCAGTGAACTTACTCATCTTTCTTCCTATAGAGACCTTTGTATTTCTATCTCTTTAGCTGCAGTTTTATGTTGTTCTGTAAAAATTAGTAAAATTAAGTTAATTTGTACATAGTGTTACATGTACCAATTGATAATACAATGTTGCTTCTTGTCTTAGTTATAGACATTATAAATACTTGTAGATCAAAATGAGCATGTACAGAAAAAAACATGTATGCTAATGTTATGCAATCTTTTTTTCTGACTGTTTCTGGAAATTATATGGATATAAATTGTATTAATACTAGTTATAACTTAAATTTGAAAATATTAAATGATGCATTGCTTCATTTTCTGTTTCAACTGCAATATAAATATGCCTTACATAAAACGATTGAATATTATGCTAAAAGCTTAGAAAGTAGATTTTAGTACATAACATTTTGGTATTCAATATTTTTGTTTGAATAAAATTTGTGGCTGAAAATTAGCCTATGCCTTCTTAGTGTAATTTTCTAAATGTTAATTTATGGAAGTTCCCCATATTTATTAAAAATATATATTTAATGAATTCTGCATAAATTGTATACTCCTGGATATTCATAAATTTCTATTAATGAAATGTAATTACTTTTATTAAGAAAATATGTCACATAAAGCTAAAAATAGCATGGGTTTTATATTGATCTCTTTATCTACTTATGATCAGCTTAATATCTGGAAAATCAGTTTAAAATTTCTCAGAGTTTCCACATTCAGGGACAAAGCTAACACTCTCACTTTAGGGAATAGTCACTTAATTCTGGCCACTTTTTCTTATAATTCAACCCAAACAGAAACTCATCTTGTTTGTTTGCTTTTAATGGAGATACGATTGAATAACTAAAGAGTTGTAATCTTCAAGTCTTATCCTTTTGAAGTTCAACGACTATCTGTATAGTTACTAATGGATCACTGAATTATAGAAATACAACTATAAAAGGTGAGTGCTTTGTCTTTCATCTTTATGTGAATAACATAACTTTCAGAGAAAAAGATCAAGATTCAAAGCCTAAAATATAGTTTTACTGGATGTGTTTTGATTCTCTATTATCATATCAAAAGCAGATGTTGAACCTTATAATTTAGGAACCATTTTATCATTGTTAGACAACTGTTGTTTTTTATGTATGTTAGCATAAATCATGATAAAAATTTAAATGGAAGGACAACACTCTTTGAATGAATTTTAAAATTCTTACTACATTGTTTTCAGACTTTTTTTTTGCCTTGAAGCAGTATCATATCTTGAATTATTTATTGATTTGCTAAGGCTTTTTATGAGGTCTTATGTATGTACTTACATGAACTTATATGCAACATGTGGGTTTTAGAGCCACCAGAGTCCAAACAATGTGCAGCGTGTTATGCCTTGGAACTGAAGTTGCAGATTGCTAATGAGGAATCATCACATTCTATACATTAATAGTGGGAAACTTAACTACTTTCATGAATTTACTTGTCATCCAGACAAGAACTACAAAGAGAAATAATAAAACTAAAAGATATTATGGATCAAATGGACCTAACAGACATCTATAGAATATTCCACCAAAACACAAAAGAGTATATTTTCTTCTCAGTAGCTCATGGATCCTTCTCAAAAATTAACCATCTAGTCTGAAACAAAGCAAGTCTTCATAGATGTAAGCAAATTGAAATAATACTTTGTATCTTACCAGACCACTATGGATTAAAGCTAGACTTCAATATAACAGAAGCACTGAAAAACCTACATACTAATAGAACCTGAACAACTCCATACTCAATGATCTCTGGGTCAGGAAAGAAGTAAAGAAAGAAATTAAAGACTTTGTAGAATTCAATGTAAATCAAGGAACAATATACACAAATTTATTGGACATAATCAAAGCAATGCTAAGAGGAAAAAGTTCATAGCACTAAGTGTCTCCGTAAAGGAATTATAAAGTTCTCACATCAGGAATTTAAAAGCATACTTGACATGGAAAGAGCAATTCTCAAAATCAACTGGAAAGGCAAAAAACCCAGAATAGTGAAAAGAATTCTTAACAATAAAAGAACGGCTCAGGGAATCACCATCCCTGACCTCAAGCTTTACTACAGAGCAATAGTGATACAAACTGCAGGGTATTGGTAGAGAGCCAGACACATTGATCAAAGGAGTAGAATTGAAGACCCAGAAATAAAACCACATACCTATGGCCACTTGATTTTTGATAAAGAAACCAAATCCATACAATGGAAAAATGAAAGCAACTTCAACAAATGGTGCTGGTCTAACTGGATGTCTATATGTAGAAGAAGGAAAATAGGTCCATACTTATTATCAGCCTGCAGGAAACTCAAGTCCCAATGGATTAAGGACCTCAACATAAAACAGGATACACTAAATCTCATAAAAGAGAAAGTGGAAATTAGCCTTGATTGCATTGATAAAGCAGTAAGCTTCCTGAACAGAATACCATTGGCTCAGGCTATAAGATGGGACGTCTTGACATAGCAAAGCTCTGTAAGGCAAAGGACACTGTCAATAGGATAATTCAGCAGCCTAGAGATTGGGAAGTGAACTTCACCAACCCTCCATCTGACAGGGGGGCTAATATCCAAATTTTACAGAGAACTCTAGAAGTTAAGACACCAACAATCCAAATAACCCAGTTAAAAAACAGTGTAAAGAACTAAACACAGAAACCTCAACCAAGGACTCTCCCATGGCAATAATGCACTTAAAAATTTTTCAAAGTCATTAGTCATTAGGGAAATGTAAATCAAAACATCTCTGAGGTTCCATCTTTCACCCATCAGAATGACTAAGAGATAGCATATGCTGGCAAGGATGTGGAGCAAGGGAAACACTATTGCATTGCTGGTGGTAGTCCAAACTTACACAACTACTTTGGAAATCAATTTAGCATTTTCTCAGAAAACTGTGAATATCCTGAAGATAAAGCTATACCATTCCTGGGCATATATACAAATGATGCTCCAACATTCCACAAAACTTGCTCAACTATGTTCATACCAGCTTTATTCATGATAGCCAGAAACTAGAAAAGACCTAGATGTCCCTCAACTGATGAATAGATAAAGAAAAATGTCAACGTATGTATGGAATAAAAAGAAAGAAGTCATGAGTTTTTCCCACAAATGAATGGAACCTGAGACTACCATCCTGAGTGATGTAACTCTGTCCCAAAATGTCATGCACTTAGAAGTCGACACTAGCCATAAAATGAAAGTACCATGTTACACTTCACAGACCCAAAGAAGTTAAACACGAAGGAAGACCCAAGAGAGAAAGCTTGAATCTTACTTAGAAGGGAAGATAAGATAGTCATAAGAAGCAGATGGAGGGAGGAAACTGGGAGGGATGGCAGAGATGGGGGTGATTGGAGGGTTAATGATCAGATATGGGGAAGGTCAGTAGAGACAGCTAGATGGAAATGAATGGAAATCTGCAACTGACAGGGGTAGAGAGGTAGGGACATCTCCAGGACAAGACACATAAGGGAGGCAATCAACAGGGATGATCTTAGCTGTGACTCACTACATTGGGGATGTGGAACCTGAAGAGGCCATCTCTTGTATCAAGGCAGGAATTCCAGTGGACCTGTAGAGATACCAACCTACCCACAAAACTTTCAACCCCAAATTTATCCTATGTACTGGAAATGCAGGCTGGGGGATAAAGAAGAGACTGAGGGAATGACCAACCAATAGCTAGTCCAAGTTAAGACCCTCCCCATGAGCAAGCAATAATCTCTAACACTATTGATGATATTTTGTCATGCTTGCAGACAGGAGCAAGATGTCCTCTGAGAGGCTCTACCGAGCAACTGATTCAGAGAGATATAGACATTCACAGCTGAACAGTGAATGAACCTTGAGGTCTCTTATGGAAGAGTAGGAGGAAGGACCCCAGCCTTAAAGAAAGACAGAGTCAACTAAGATGGACCCTTGGGGATCTCAGCATTTGAACCATCAAAGAACATACATGGACTGGACCTAGTCCTTCCTGCATATATGTAGCAGATGTGCAATTTGATCTTCATGTGAGTCCAAAACAACTGGAGCAGTGCCATCTGAAAAGTTGTTCCTTGTATGTTTTGTCTAGCTGGGCTGCCTTGTTTGACCTCTGAGGGAGAGAATATGCCTAGACTCTCAGAGATTTGAAGTGCCAGGGTGGAGGCATACCCAGATGCGGCCTCTACCTGCTCAGAGGAGAAGTGGGGAGGATGCAGGAAGGATTGTGGGGGAGTATGATAGGGAGGGTCCAGTTGGCAGGGTGTAAAGTGTATAAGCAAAAAATAATAATAAAAAATATTAAATTTTTAAAAAGTTAAACAAATCGCAAAAATTATACAAAATGTCAATATAGTAAAATGTTTGTGGTAAAACTTTTTTGTTTTGACTAAACATGGTCTATTTCAAATTCATGTTTACTTGACACTTCTCAAATATTAGTTCTATTAGGGATGTAAATTGCTCACTCTCCCTAAACTCATACTGTGATTATCATACACTTCATTCCATCGTGATGGCTCCATAAGCCATCAGGGGATATGTACTTTTTAAAATGTACTTTATGACAGCACTAAACTTTCAATAGCAAATTTATATGTTTTAAATTTTTAATAAGGATGCTCTAAATCATATAGAATATTTTTTATTTTTAGATAATATTCTACTAGCAATGTACATTAAAATAATACCTCATACTATGAGCACATTTTTTCATAGTGTTTCTGATGTACTGTAATAAAGCATTCATTTTGTTCCATGGTATAGATCCATTGTAGTCATATTTACAAAAGACCATACATCACATTTTATTTGATGTTTAGATGATGATGTTTTATTTAAAATGTTTGTGAGCATAAATGGAATAATTAAGATGAAACAAAAATGTTTGCCAATATGGCTATATTTTATTGTGAGGCTTTATAAGTGGTTCAAAACCACATTTTTTGGCTATCTGTGGCGGTATTCTGCCTACAAAAAGGGAATATTAAACCAATGTTTAAAGTTAGAAGAAAGCAAACAAAGCCGTGTGCTATACATGTTCACAGAAGACTTTGTCTGCTCTACCTCTATGTTTTCTCCTCCTTTTTGAAATTGTAAGCTATGTTTATCTGAAGGTAAGCTACAAGGAGGATCATTGGAAGCATATGGCAGAGTGAATGATTAAATAGCCTACAAAATAGAGGAAAATAAACTCAGTAGACATTTAGACTGCATATGTTTGAAATGTGTATTCTAAACTAGCATGGTGGTGATTCTCTATTTATCACTATACTATTTCAAAGCAAAGCAAACAAGCGAAAACTACTGTAAGTAGTTTCTAAATTCCATAGGAAACCTAGTGCTTTGAATAATTCGGATAATTATCAATTCACATGTTTTTTAACTTTAAAAAATATAATCTGTAGTTTGCCCTGTTCAAATAATAAATAAATAAATAAATAAATAAATAAATAAATAAATAAATAAATAAATGTATGTAGGGCTATGGAAGAACATAATACCCTTAGTCCATAACTTAAAGATAGTTAGTCTCCACTAGCCAGAAATACTGAAATGTATCTCTTCCCTCACTCTTGATGTTACCTTTGAAAAGTGAACCTTTTCCAAACTTTCTCTGGAGTGACCACATATTTTACAAATTTTCAGAGAATGCAGTTCCTAGTAAGTAATGTGGATGGGACTACCAAGCATTAGGTGATGAGGCATTATATCGAAATCAAAAAGATTTAAGATTTAATAATAGAGGTCTACCAGTGTGTAGGCATTAGTACAAATCTGGATTGTGTGTCTGTATAGGATTATATAGTTTAGTGTTCTATCTTTCAGTACTTAAGACTAGCGGTGGGAAAGGAAGGGAGTTCAATTTGCTGCAATAGATTCACTGGATGTGACGCTGTTCAGCCACATCTGATACTCCTTGCAGAACTAACTACCAAAAGGATTGTGTCCTTGGATAAATAGACACCATGTAAATACTACCAAGTAAATATACACACGTTGAGGAAAGACATGAAAACTGTCATTCCAGAAGGATAAATACACAAAACAGAAATAAATATACAAAGTCAACAAAATTATTACAGAAATAACAGAACACAGATAAAATGTTACTCAATTTTACTTTTGTGTGTGTGACTTAAATATACATATGCATAATTTCAAAAAGTATAAAAACATGAATTTTTTTAAAGTATTTACATTCCCAGGAAGTCTATACACATTTATTTCTTCTAAAAAGATAATATGGAATCAAATAAAACAGCAAGATTTGAACTCATTTTCATCAGTAACGGAAATGAACTTTAGTGTAGGTCCACCCATACCCATAAAGCCTTTAGAACAGATCACAGCTTTAGCCAAAACTATTATTGAAGCCATGAAAACCCAAAGTTTAAAAGCTAAACTCCATTCTTCGATATAGTATTTTACTTCATATTTTTGAGATTATAAAATAATTTCATAATTTGCCCCTGTTCTTTCCTTCTTCCAAACCCTCCATATAATTCTCCTGCTTGTTTTAGGAAATATGTAGTCTCAATCAGGAGTTTCTACCCCATCTTATCATTAAGTTCCCAGATGAAAGACACAAAACTTTTCAGTACTAGAGCTGGGCAGATATCTACAATCTATGTTGTTATGTCTACTTTCTTGTTTCCTTGACAATATCCCAATAATATGACTTACCATGTTTCCCCTGGGATGCTCTTCCTCTGACTAACCAATCATCATGGCCACATTTTCACAATTCATAGACTCCATGGAGTCTTTTCTCTTCTCTCCACATTCTCTTCTCTTGGTCTTGCCTCAGACCCCAAGCCCAGGAGCTGAAACTTGGCATACTTGTCTTTTGCATTTTTATTCAACCAATAGTTTTAAATTAAGGAGCAAGATTACATCATATCACTTGACATATGTGAGAATCTCGTAATTCCTGGTGGCAAGCAGGGCTTGTATTTACCCGTACATTATATAGCAACATACCAAATCTGACATGTTCTTGTGGATATGAATTGATTCTCCTCCACCTCCTCTTTCTTTCTTCCCTGCCTCTTCTACCTTCACTCTCTACTGTTCCTCTTCTTACCCCCTCCTGCTGTTCCTCCTCTACTATTTCTTTCTTCTCCACTATCCATCACCCCTTCTTCTTCCTTCTACTTCTCCTCCTTTTCCCCTCATAGTCCCCTCTTTGTTTACGTCTTCATCCCTTCCTTATCTTCCGTCTTCTCCTTTGTTTATGAGTTTGTTTATGCATATATTATGTGTGTAGTTGTCACAGCATATTTGTAGAAGCCAGAGAGCAATTAACTCTATGTGACAATTTTCTTCTTCTACATGTGTATGAGTTCTATGGATCAAAATTAAATCACCTGACTTCCTACACAAGCACATCTTCCTGCTGAGATATCTTATCAGTTCTTCAGTCTTTCTTTAGCTAAGTAAGCACCAACAACATGAACTTATTAGTATTTAATTTTTTGTTTTCTTTCTTGATCTATATAGTGAATTCAACTGTCATCCAGTGGCCAACAATTGGCCATTACAGTAACAATAATGACAAATGTTTTTCTCTGCCTTTAGTCAATTTTTTTTTCTTCTGACATACAGTTTCTGATAGGAGCAATAATTTTCTCTCTGAAGGCATTTTCTTGGCTCAAGAACTTAATGTTGAGTGTAGAACCGTGCTATCTATACTCTTTCTCTTGCTACCATACTTGCAACTGTTTATCAATAGAAAGTGTTTTGTTCTACGAAGCTATGAGCTAGTTATCCAAATTAGCTACTTTTCTATAAATTATAATGCAAAGCCTTGTCATACCATTACTTTCCATTTATGTATCTCTATGTGTAAGGGTTCATTATTCACCAAAGAATTCTAGCTCAGACTTAAATAGTGTGCAAAAACAAAGAGCCTTTTATTCTTCAGAAGTCCAGCATATGGGAGTCTATCATTTACCAAGACAAAGATGAGCTCACAGGCCCAATTTAAAGCAGAGTAGGGAAATTCCTGGGAGAGATAGATGACCTTTGTCTTGTTTGGTTGGCTTGATGTCTATGGCTATGTGAGTCTTTGGGATGGGCTAGGGCTCTGGGGACATTCCAGAATCATTGATAGGGGTAGGGGTGGTGAAAACTGTTGCTGGGGAAGCCTTGAAACTCTTGCTGGAGAAACCTGGAAACTGTTGCTGGGGATGCCTGGAAACTGTTGCTGATCCATTGCCCTTGCCTCAGGCCAGGTGGTAAGACAGCTTCCAACTGCCTGGAAGCTTATGATTGGCTGCCCTGGTTTGTGATTTTATTTTTCCCCAGTAATGGACTTGCCAGGACTTGCCTAGTTCTTGGAAATAGAAATTTAGGGCTAGTCTCCCAATTTGCCAGTTTGAAGTCTGTCATGGGGTCAGCTGGTCTCAATCCTCACCTATGCAAACCTCTCACTGGTGCATTCTCCATACGATATTGAGTTTTCTTAATTTTTTTCTCTCTAGTGAGAAAACAGATTTTAGCATATAATCTAACTTTATTTGCTGGATGTCTTAGCTTTGACAGTGCCACAATGCCAGCCACTTGTAGATCTTGGTGCATAAGTGAAATTCAGATGAAAGATTATGATAATATTTTTTCAATGTGTTCTTTGATAGGACGGCTTTGTGCTTTTGCACCTCATTTTGATAAACATGGTTTTGTATGTTCCCATAATGATGCTTCCTACATGTAAGTACTTAATAGGCATGTTAAAATTAACGTCCTTATAACTATCAGACTCTTTAGTTTATTGTATTTGGAGAGTTAAACCTCTAAGACAATTAAATACAGGAGATTCTACCTGTCAAATACCCCAAACTTTCACAGAGCAATTTTTTTGTAGCTTCCCAAGAAACAACTCTCAAGCTGAGGATAAGTTCAAAAGCCAACTAATGAAGAAGAACACCCATGGGAAACTAGTCAAACAGTGTAGGAAATAAGACAGGAAAGAAAGAAAAAAACAAGAAAAGATGAAAACTCAAGATAGGTCATGCAGAGGTTAGCTAGATTCTTATCCCAGGGGGAAGTAAGAAATATAAATTCTACCTATAATAAATCTGACCTAAGGAAAGGCGAATAGTCCTACTTTTTGTCATGTGACTGGAGTGTCCTATGATGGTACACTAGAAAATAAAAACATTCCCTGTATTCTTCTGTTTAACCTTCAGAGGATGTCAAGAAAGTGGCATCTAAGAGTCATTAGTAGCAGGTGAAGAATGATAGAGGGTTCCCAGAAGATTAGGTGTAGTGACACATTTGCAAAACATTCTGTGCTATGCTCTCACAAGAGTATTAAGTTACATTTTTGAGAAAAAACTTATTTCCTGTTATTCAAGTATATTGAATTTTCTCACTTATGTAAGAATTCTTCTAAATGCATGTTTTTATTTAAAAATGAACTTGCACATATTGTCACAAATCCATCTTATAATGGGTAAATTTAAAGCGTGTTTAAGGTTGTTCATTTTTACAGTAGTATTTATTATCCTGTGCACATTACAGTACTGCAGAAGAAAGCAAAAGAGGAAGAAAGGGAGGTAGAGGGGGAGGGATAAAAGGTGTGAAGGTGAGAGAGAGAGATACTTTTAAGGGTTTAAAAGAAGAGATGGAAGAAAAAAACAGAAAATATAGGCTAGCTTTCTAAGCTAAGACTACTTTAAATGAAAGAATAAGTTGTATAACAAACTAGATACTTGCTCGATGCTAATCATAGTGAATTACTTTACAAAACAACTACTATCATTGCAATCTACACATGAATAAAGGATGCATGAATCAGCAGAGACTAGTTAAGATTATAGGGGAAAGAAATCCAAATTCAGTCCTTTGAGCTCACTCTATTGAGACATGAAGTGGCTCTGACTGCCTTTTGCACACAATCCCCTTTTAGCACCCTATAGTCAAGTCATTCCCAGGATCGATCACCTGTTCTGAACAAAACAGAAAGAAAACTTGTTCCAATGACCTCATTTCAGAATTCCCGGTATTTTTAGTGTTTTTGTTAATGCCTCCTGATATTCTTCAAGTCTAGATGATTAAAATCTACTTTGGTTTAAAGCTACATCTGTTACTTGTTTTCTGTCTTTCACTCTTCTGCTCTTGTTGCAGAGTGATTCAACAGAAGCAAGAACAATATCTGACAGCTGCTGATTGTTTTGGGAGTCAACTTGAGTGTGCTCTTTAACTCTTACATTAGTTTTGAAGCTGCACTCACTTCTCCAAGGCTTGGCTTAGGACTTCTGAGTTGTAGTGTAACCTACCTTAAGCTCTCTCCCTTTGTAAAAGTTCTCGTTGTTTATCCTTAAATTTCGGGATGAATTCTTGTATACTGCTTGTACACAAGCAGTTATTTACCAGTAATGTATTAATGATTAAAATGAAAATATAACAATTTTAGGCTACTAACAATATGACTTATTATTTAGATGAATGAAGTGTAGTGGTAAGAGCGAAGCTTTGGTTTTAGAGTTCTAATTATAAACACACACTTACTTAACACACACAATTATTAAACATTGAATGGTTTATGTCTGATAGACATTCATATCCATAGTTTTAAAGAAAATATATTATATATATATTATTATATAGATATGACCATGAGTACTCAGTAAATATTAACTATTGCTAATGAAATTATCAGAGTTCCTATTGTGTCAGTAGTTTTTAAAAATACCATTGAAACTGCAGTAAACTGATTCAAAAAGTCCCAGCTGATTCCAACAATTTTATTACCAAAACAAGGAAGAGGATTCTTGTTTTTACCTGTTTTTTTTTTCCCAGATGATTCTACATTTTATTTTCTGGAAAGTCTATAGAGGCTGTCATATATTGTATTATTTATAATCATGTGTCATTAGTACAAAACATAGATGGACATTTCAGAAATGATTAAAGTTAAATAAAAATATGAACATAAAAGTTTAATCCCACCAGTGAATCACAGTATCCAATCAGCCCTGGAGTTCACACCATTTCAAACCCTTTTTTTATGGCATGATGAACCCATAATAAACATATTTTCCTTTCTTTAATATTCTTAGGCTTACCAATAAAACAATTTATGTTAGCTGTGGCTCAGCCATCTTCAGGTTCTCCTATTAGTTTTTAAAGTCTTTTAGCTGCTCTTCTTACAGTATATACAACCCCAAACTATCATTGTATTGACTTGTTATTCCTCTTAGACACTTTCCATACCTTGGCTATTTTTAGCTAGGGATCTCTCTGGAAGCTACTTCTCCCTCCTTCCTTTTATCACTAGCTCATTGTTTCTCTACTCCATTTATATTGTACAGTGACGGGTCTGGTATAGATGTCCCATTTAGGATTGAGAAGTCTACTATTTCTTCTTTGTATGTTCACTATGCTAACTGCATAGCATATGTGATCCTCTATGCTAAATGCAAAAAAGAAGCTTTTTTTAATGAGCACTGAGAGATGCAGTAATAAGTGTATATCTCAATAAGTCATTTCGAGTCATTTTAATACTAATTCTATTTAACAGAATACTGGTAGTAGATTATCCCCTATGAATCTATGACCCATCTAGACTCAAATTTTGGTGCCAATATGGTGTCCAGTATAAGTTCCATCTTGTGGAACAGGCCTTAAAATCAACAACAAAGTTTCTCATTATTCCAGTAATGTCCATGCCATTATTGCAATAGTGTGTATATTTTATTAGGACAGTACAGTTCACAAGATTTACTGCCGAGCAAGAAGGATGATCCGTTTTCTTCTCAGGTAGTATGCATAGCATTTTCCAGTCCTATGAAAGGTAATCAATATGAATGAAGCTTCCAGGAACTACTAGCTTAATTTCTCAATATTCTTTGATTAAAGTCTTTGGCATCTTTAGCAATAACAACTTACCATGTATGTCTGGTTTGTAACTCAGAGCAATGTCAATAATCTTTTATATTTGGATTGCTAATATACTGAGTAAGATATGCTTAAAAGACAGAGAGACAGAAGAATCATAATATTAAGGTCAAACTTAACTTTTCTCTAAATGCTTCTCAGAACTTAAGTTAGAAAGAAAAATGCTTTTGAAGAAAAGTGTTGTCATTGTTGGTGAAGACTCTGTCTTCCATTCTCAGTATTTATTAGTTTTGTGTAGCTCTTTCCGTTGTATTGAGGTCTCCTAGTCTATTGTTGTCTAAATTCAGCAGCAATTTATAGATTGAGAAGGTTTTTACTTAGGTATTAGAAAAAATGTGTACACATATATGTAAGTAGCAAAAGTTAATGAAAAGAGAAGACATGAACTTTAAAGAGATCAAGTATAGGTATATGTGAGTGTTGAGAAGAAGAAAATGAAATGAGAAATTATGTAATCATATTCTAATATCAAAAAACAAAAGGACTCTTTCCTAAAAAAAGTTCTTGGTAAAGCACATATGTATGAAAAAAGAATGTTAGTTTATAAGATTTTTAATATTCACAATTAATAGAAGTTAGAGATAGTGTTATATAAAAGTTATAAACTTTCAAAAAGGTAATTTGTGAAAATATCTTGTCAAATATTTTTGAGTAGTGTAGAAAAATATCTTTAGATAAGGCACAGGTTTCCTAAGTGTAGAAACATGATAGTGACTTGTGGTCTTCAACAAATATTTCATAAACCAAGCAATGTCATTTAACCATAAAGAGAGAAGTCATGGACTAAATGTTTGGGGTGCATATGTCTGGTATATAATACAGGACAGAAATAAAGCAAGTGTTGTATATGAAGCAGAATCACTACAGATCAATAATAAAAAATATAATTCAAATATAGGTATAATACTTGAGCTGATAATTTACAGACAAAAGAGAAAGCCTATGGGTCAATTAATGGAGATACATCTGAGCATCATTCCTCATCAAGGATATGTGGTTTTAAACCAGAATGAAATAAACTATTTATTAGAAGTCTGAGGTTTTAAAAAGTTAGCATCAGATGTTAGTGGTCATGTGGACCATTAGAATTCTCACACCTCTCTGAGTGCATTGTAAAATATTTTAAAATTGAAAAATAATCCAGCATGTTTCTAGATTTATATTACTAATCTCATAAGAAATTTTCAATGAGAAATAAAAGAAGTTTTTTTAACCAAGACATTGAAAATGGTTATAATAGTTTCCTATATAGTATTTACAATTTTAAAAGTAACAAAAAGGAGAGGGATAAAGTGATTAATGGATGCTTTTCTGTAAGATATGGAATGAGTTATTAGCAATGCAGAAATAAAAAGAACCTCACAGTAAAATATTGAGCCTGGCTAAAGGAATAACACAGTATTATTCTATTCATATGGAATTCAAGAAACTACATGTGCAATATTTGCTGTTTTATATGAAGGGAGATAGTTGCATGAAGGAGTCGTTGGCTCTGATTAGCGAGAGGCATGAGAAAAGTTTCCAGACAATAGGACTATAATTTACTTTAACAGTGGTGGTCACTACTAATCTATAGACACCTCAGTTTTCTCCAACAGAAAAAGTAGAATATGTTTCATTACTTATAAATTATACTCAACATATTATAATACTAAATGTTACTAAAATATGCTGGAAATTAGACAAGTAGATGAAGGACCTGGAAATAGCCTAAAGATGCATGAAATTACTGAATTTCACGTTGTCATAAAAGGAATGATAGAAGTTTAGAACATCTTCTCATGACATTAAGTAGAAAAGGCCCATTTATCCTCAATAAGTAAGATGAAAGAAAGAATTTGGAGGATTGAAATTTTGTTTTTGTTTTGTTTTTGTTATTCTTTTGTGATTGCATACTTTTGTTTTGTTTGTAACAATCTGACCTCATTTACTCTTACAGGTCATATTTTAAGACTGAGTTTCTTTCATTATTAAATAGTGGACAAATGAATTCATCTAATTTTAGTAGTGATTTGGAGCCAATCCTTATTCAATAGTGATTCTGGGGTTTTTAAATGGCCTCAATTGTTCCTTCATAATATACAAATATACTAATCACTAAATATACTAAAATCACAGCTGTTTTCAACAGAGTATGGAAAGAAGTGGAGCAACAAAGAATGAAAATGGGAGACATCATGGATGCACAACGATGCCAGGCATTACGGGGAAAGTTTACAAATGAATCGTTGCTAAAATAAAGTATGAGGGAATGAATGTAGTATGGAGAGGAAATTTTTTTCTAAGGATTGAAAAATAATAGAAATTGCATAAAATGAAATAATTTGTTTATTATATTTCTTGTGACTGCCATCCAAATTGTTACTAGAGAGTGATTTTTTTCCTCATATATACCATTGATAAGGATTTACATGAATGTTGAGGAACATCTGGACATCTTAGTTCAACAATTAATTTAGATTGGACTAGTAAAAGAAAAAAATTCTGGCTGTTGCATCATGGAACCCACAGTGGAAGGATGGATGTAAATCGAGAAAGTTGTTCCATGGCATACATGCACGAAACATAAGAACTTCAGTATTCATGTAATATTTCCATACTACTTAGTACCCTTGGAGTTAAAATATATGCTATTCTAAGAAAAATGCCAAACATACCATTTATATGAGCACAATTGTTAAGTGTCCAACACAATCTTACCTTCCTACCAATTAACTCTATTTTATTAATGATACAAATTTTGCAGATGAGAAATTTGGGGCTGAATATCTTTTTCTATTTTGATTGCCAGCTGTTAGATTTTATTGCTGGAAGAGGGAAAATTTGTTCTCTATGAAATATGGTTAGCATCACCTTGCTTTTTATTAAGTGTATATTTATAACCTTTAGAAGAAAATGTACTCTCTCCACATGACTAGCATTTATTGTTTTATGTTCTGCACGCAAAGCTGCTTTTCTTAATAATAAGAAACAGCTGTTGCAAGCACAACAATGAAGGCAATGGGTCATACATGTCTAAATTGAATACAAAGGGAGCCAAGGAGGACGAAATGCTTTAATTCTGTCTCACTCTTCCATGATTGATGCACTCTAAAAAGAATTGTTACATACTGTGCTGAGATTAAACAGATGCTAAAAGGGACTCATTCCAGTGTACATTTGTTAGGCAGCTGCGATTTACACCACAGCTGATTCCAATGAGGAAACAATATTTCCACGACAGTAAGATTGACAGAATCTGCACAGTGCAAAGTGGGAATAAAAAAGGAAAAAAATTATGGAAATTCATAGATGTCATCAGTTGTTTTATGAGGTAAATATAAATGTTGTCCTGCCATGAGATAGCAGCCCATTGGTTTGTTATGATAACAGTTTCTTTAGATCACTTATTTCATCTAAGTTTTGATTATTTGCCTAATAATCATCAGGTTATAGAAATAAAATAATGGCGGCTATAAGATATATTGAGTGTTGAGCATTTATTGAAGAAATAGGGATAAAGTTATAATTTAAGACATGTTGTACATGATGATTGCCAACAATTTAGCTTCAACTTTAATGGCTGCTCTCATGAATTTAAATGTCAATTTTGATTATGATTTTCATATGCTGATAGTTAAGTGCTCACCATAAGGTTAATATTACATAGTTTAAAATCTATTTTTTATTTGTATAGTATGGATTTTGGACAAGGAACTTAATTTATACCTAAAATGCATTAAAATTTAGATAATTCCATTACAAAGATTCTTTAGGTGAGAATATGACTATGCATGTAATTCCATTGTAATTTTTGATTTGTAGTAATGTTTAACGTATTTTGAAAGGACCATTATAGGCAACATTGTTGGCTTATATAGGAAAATTAACCTTATAGAAATTGTAACATTATGAGAATGGCTCACTGTTTTGATTATATTGGCATAAATAAGCTTTTTATTAGGATTTTACAAGTGTTAACATTGTTGATGTTATAAACCGAAATTTTCTTTGAATTATATGTTTTAGTAAATGACTGCTAAAGCTCAATACCAAGGAAGCTGAAAACCTAATGTTAAAAAAGTAAAATGTTCAAACAACAGAAAAGATATTTTAAGTATCTAACAGGTGTATGGCAAGATGTACAATATTTCTGGTTACCAGGAAAAAGCAAGCACAGCTAGACTGAAGATTGTATTGTACAAGTTGTGATAGTTTCAAACGAAAAGGTGTCAGCTGTCAAAAGAACATAGAAAAACTGGAATACCTCCATACTGTTCTGGTGAACATAAAAAGATGTAGAAAGTGTCAAAAAGAGAATAAAGATTCCTGCAACCTCAAGAAGGTTTCTGAAAAGGTTAGCAGTAACAGCCATAGAATCCAGCAAGCTCATTTTCAACATTTAGCCAAGATACAAAATCAAGATCTTCAAGAGACACTTGCAGTTTCAGGTTCATTGTAACACCATTGAAATAGCCACTTTACAGAAATAGCTACAATGTTCATATATAGATAAAGAAACTAAGATTTTTTTTTTTTACATACTGGAATTTTATGTAAACTTTCAAAGAAAAAAATGACATTTTATAACCTGCTAAAAATAGAAGCTATTATTACCAATGCAATATATCAGGATTAGAAAGAGAAATGTTGCATAATTCTACCTATGAGAACCATAGGATCGCCCAAATAATAGTAGTAAACTGTAGAAGAGTAGTTAACAAAGACTGGCTGCAAGTGATTTGTCAATTGTTGTACATTTATCCTAACATTTCCTTTGAGTTAGATGCATAATTCAGAAAATTCTTAGTGAAATACATTAATTTTTCTTATTAATATTACATTTGTACTTCAGCATTAAGAATATAATTACTATGTTAAGTTTTTGCAGTGTTTGTACACATGCATACATCTTTCCAGATATTAACACAGACACAAAAATTACTAGAAGATGGATATACCTAGTAAATTGATGGAGGTTATAATGTCTAGGGTATATTGATATAGTGAAACTCATTAACACATATCAAGTTGCAGAACTAATTACATAATTAATAACACCTCAATAAAAACATTTAAAGTGAAAATTCAAAGTGAAGCTAAGAACACAGTAATAATGACTCAGAGGTACACAATAATGCATGATACATTTATATTTATTTACTATACATGATATATATTACGTTTTAATATATGTAAATTTTAATTTTCCTAATAAATGTTAACAATTTTATTGAAGTAAATTTATATTCAATTTAGTCTATTTGCCTCATTTTTATTAACTTTCTGAAAATTTCAAACAATTTACTTTTATTTATATTATCAATATTTATTTGAAAATTTCTTTATCCAACTCTTCCCCCAAAGCAAAGTATAGTTATTTTTGTTAATTTTGTATATAACAGATTTTGTTCAGTTTCCTTCCAAAATCTCTTCCTAAATCCTTCCCATCTCCCTACCCACCCAACTTTATATTCTTTCTCTCTCAAAGAAAATCAAAACCCAAAACACAATGTATTTTAGTAATAATTACTTCCTCTCTAAAATCTTCCCAGATCTACCCACCTTCCCTTTACTCATGTAACTTTGTGTTTGTATCTTTTTGTTGTTGTTGTCGTTTTGAATCTCATCAAGTATAATTCATGCTATCCAAATACACTTGGGTGTGTGATATTCCAGGGGTGAATGGTTAAATCACAAGGGACCGCATTCTTTAAAAAAAGCTATCTATCCCTTTTCCAGTGGTTATCAATTGGCAAGAGCGTCTCCAATATCAATGGCATTTCATGAGCAAGTCTTTTATCTATTCTGGATTTTATATGTCTTTTGCTTGCATCACTTTTGCTCATATTATCTCAACTGCAATGGACTCATATACATAATTGCTCTATTTTTTTCTGAAAACAAAAAAACAAAAAACAAAAACAGACAAACAAACAAACAAACAAAAAACTTTCCTTATAGTCATCCAGTACCTTTGACTCTTACAAACGTTCCAAACACTTTTCAACAAAGATTCCTGAATCTTGAAAAGTGGAGATTGTGATATGGATGTCCCATTTTGGTCTGAGTTTTCCATAGCCCCTTATCTTATGAACCTTGACAAGCTGTGTGTTGTTGTATTGACTGACACCTACTGTACAAAAAAGGTTACTCTTGATGTATGAATTTTAGAGTGAAACAACAAGTAATTACAGGTTTCTTTTATACTATAACCATTTAGCATAGTGACAGTAACATATTATTCCCTAGTGCCTATGACCTGTTTAGTCATATTCATTTAGCTTTATAGCAGGTAAGGATATCAACATGTGAATCGGTTCTCAAATCCAGTCAGAAATGACTTGGTTACGCCCATGACATTCATGCCAGTGTTGGTTATTGGGAATATCATAGTGTGTTGTTATTGTAGCTCACAGCAGTCACAACTGGGTAAGGTTGGTGGTTGCTCTTCTCTTCCACTAATATGCACAGTTCATTCCAGTACTAAGAAAGATAACTTTTATGTCATTAGAAAATTAATAACTACTGTATTATGATTTTCATATATTGTATTTTCACGTGTATCATAAAATTCACATTGTAGAGTTAATAAGTGAGTATGAGGTGTCTTTGAAACAAATGAATTGGAAGAAAATGTACTATGCAATCATCTGTATTTCCATTGATTTTCAACACCTCTTGTATGGGAATTTAATGTGAAATCATAATTCTCTTCTACGATGAGCACTATTAAACTTTGTATGTTGTATCTCAGACCCAGATGTATGCTGCAAGCTTTTGACAATTTTTTTTTGAATATAGAGTTAGAAGCTGGCAAAGCTATTGTTGTTTACTATTGAACATGAAACTTGCTTATTAACTGCTTTCATCTCATTTTATTGAATCATGGCCTACAGCCTGTTCATATTCACCTTGGATTTGATGTTGTGTTATTCTTTTGATTTTTTGATCATTTTATATATTCATATTTCATTTTTGTTTCCCCCACATTAGTTTAAAATAAAACTAAGTGTGATCCATATTTTTCAACCATGAACCATGAAGTTTTTGCATGCATGGCTTGGGGCTAGTAAGAAATTTGAAAAATTTGAAAGTATTATTCACTTAGGTCCTTTTGTTCAGCTTTAAAATATTTCTCAAATTTGAGCCATTAAAATCATAAATAGATTCGATATTTTATCTTAAAAGTAGAGCAGAATAGTTCATTTCATTATTGTCTTATTTATATTTGTTTTTAAAAGTTAGGACATTTTTTATAGTCTCTAAGCTTGCCCTGCCATCACAAGGAGCTGCAAGGAACACCAAGAGATTCCTGCTTCACATTGAAGGTCTTCAGGGCCCCCAAGAACAACCAACTTGGACACTGCCCCACCAATGCCTTTCCAGTCAGGTCTTCCTGAAACACATCCAGGAGAGGTGTGCTGGTTGTGGTTGACTGACCTCCATTGTTTGGCTCTGGTCTCAACCTTCCATCCTGAGGAACTTTGGGGGACTCCAAGAGTATTCCTTTGCACTGTAATATCAAATGATATTTTTCAATATTTTAATTATGAAGCAGAAAACAAACTGTCAAGGTTCAGCATGGTTACGTAATGGTTATTATATAATTACTAGTTCTTTTCCCATTATCTTCCCCATTTATTATCTATAATTGTGACCAAAAGCAGATTTTGATATCTCTAGCTACCTGATAGCAATGTTCTTTTTTCTCCTCTTTTCACTGTGTGGTGTTGAAAACTCGAGCTGTTGGATAGAACAGGATCAATCGATATTTTTCACTTAATGAATCCTATGGAAAATGCTAGAAAAGGAAAAACAATCTTGTCTCAGTTGTCTCCCTCAAAACCAAATTTTATAAAAGTCATGTCTATATCCCCCTAAGACAAAACAAAAGACAAAATTTTCCTTTAGAAGTAGAATGTTTTCTTGCTTTAAATTCTTGTCTGATGGGAAAATAAAACAACACTTAATTTATTTTGCGAAGGAGAATTCCTGAAAAGACAAAAAGCCTTACTTGCAGAGCTCATGACTGAAATATGAAAGGTACTGAGAAACTGGATTTTTACAGTTTGAAAACTTAATTATAATATGTCTCAGGTGATCATTAGTCTGTTATATAGATATTCCTTGTGCCTAAATCCTACAGCCCTGATGATGGACTTAACAATCTCACAACAGCTAAATAATTTTGACATGTATTAACTTGATATATGTATAACTGAGAATTTTAGCTGATAACATCTGAGTTCTGTAGCTGAGAATTCTCTACTCAGCTATAGTACACCTACCTTCTTAATGCTTATATTTTCAAAAATGCCTTGATTTATAACTTCCTTTGTTATGTTACTATAAAACTCCAATAACTCCATTAAGCTACTTCCATGATTGATATATAGCATAAAAGTAATCTAAATTGTGTTTTCCTGGGTTACTCAAAGTTTGCTCCAGAATTAACTCTATCCTATTATTTTGAGTTAGAAGCTATGGTTTTGTACAAATAGTTTAAATTTTAGATTTTCTTTCCATTGAAATCTCATTTTCTTAATAAAAAAGTATCAGCTCTGCCAGAAAATAAATATTATTTCCATTATAGATTTTCATTTTAATGTTTTCATGTTTAATATTTAGTGCATATTGTTAAATAGGAAATAAGTTTATTCTATAGTTAACTTAAAATCCTGTAATTACTAAATCATATCGCTACATGTTGAACATGAGTGTAGATTTCTAAAAAAATATGTGTATCCAATGGTACAGAATTAAACATAAAAATACATACAGGATGGGAAAAAACTAAAAAAAAAATAACATTAATCTGTTGAGAAGGTTAGGAACGTGTACCAGACTCTTTAAAGTTAAATGTACTCATATAACATGAGATTATTCAGTAGCTAATAAGTATGGGGTACTGGGCAGAATTATGGGCAGGAAATAAAATATTTAGATAAAAGATAACTTTATAACTCATACTTTAGTGAGTTACTGTAGCTCATACTGTAGGTGAGAATTCTCTACTCAGCTATAGTACACCTACCTTCTTAACGCTTATATTTTCAAAAATGCCTTGATTTATAACTTCCTTTGTTATGTTCTTTTTATGGAAATGTTCTTTTTATGTCTAAAGGTAAGCTGAAAAAACAATATTATAATGCTTCTTAAATTTTAAAATGTATTATCATTCTTCATTTCAGGCAAATACCTGACCGTCAGCATAAGGTTTGCTACCTGGAGTAGGGAAAATGTGCTTGCAATCTTACAGGTCTGTAGCTAAATTCCAGCTGTAATCCAAAATATTTGTGGCAGTGGATCCAAGTTTTCTTAGCTAGAAAATGCTAAAAGATTGATCGAGACACATCTAAGGCAACATGTAATGAGTTCAGGAAATAAAGCTTGTAGTTGATATGAGAAGTTTTCCGTTCCATTTCTTGAAGACGCTGAAATATCACACTCTAAAGAAAGGCTCAACATCGAGGAAAATGACTTTACCAATAAAAACCTACCTTTATATTTTAAAAACAGGGAGACATAAGATATTTATTTTTAAAAAGTTACAATGCAATGCTGTCTGGTATCAAAACTGAGATTATACCCAGTGTTCATGAAACTTCAGAGCAATATTATTAATATGTATTCTATAAACACAGAGAACAGCAGAAAACACAAGGAAAAGTAATACCATATTGATTAGTTGTCAAAATTCCACATGCTGAACAGTCATCTAGTTGATACTCTTGTAGCAAATAGTTTGCTCAATATTTCCAGCTGTGGGAAAGAGTTCAGTCAACATTTTCAGATGGGCAGCAGTTAGAATGTTCATCTTTTAGCTTAAAGTCCTTGGAAAATAAAGCTTTTGCCTCTAACATTTTCTGACTCATTTTTTTTTTTTTGGCATAGACAGAGTCAGGTAAACATTTAACAAAACACATTTAGAGCTACAGTGTTGTATTTCTCTGACAAATTCATTATCGTGCCTTTACTTTTCAGTGTACGTGAATACGATTTAAGGTCCCTTTTTTCTGTCTCTAGTCTATGGCTACTCATTATGATGTTAAAATATCAAATATTTAAAGTTACTTCTGCCTTTTCACTTATTTTATTATTTAGTGTAATGGCATTTCAATATGCTTGAAGTACTGAAATTAAATGAAAATTCACGTATGTGAGTATATGAGTGTTTGAAGACTCTATTGGGAGGGGAACCTGAGTGTGCACAGGTGTTGAAGCCAGAAATGAACCTAGAGTATGACCCGCAGGACCACGGTCCTTCTCCTTTGAGATGAGGTGTCTACCTGTCCTAGAACTCATCAGTTAGGCTGTACAGCTGCCAGTGAGCTTCTGTTTCTCTCTCCTCAGAACTTAGATAAATACACCCCATGATACCTGTCATTTTTACATGGGTTCTTGTGTTGCAAGATAGACTTTAATGCTATGCCATTCCCTAATGCTCTTAATGTCCTTATACTCTGATGTTAGTCTTATAGCAAAATGACAAAATGGAATCTCTCCTGATCCATGTGTAAGTGGAGGAGGATTCTCTGATTTTGCAGCTCCGTGTTGTGAAACAGGCTCAATAGGAATGAATGTTGATGAGTCTTCCCTATCATCAGTGTTCTTCTTCATTCCTATTCAATTACTGAAAGCTAACTCTTAATTTCCCATTCACTTTTAGTTTTGAATACCTCTCTCTCTCTCTCTCTCTCTCTCTCTCTCTCTCTCTCTCTCTCTCTCTCTCTCTCTCTCTCCT
>NW_021620841.1:551965-556531 GCF_004785775.1 Grammomys surdaster
CTCTCTCTCTCTCTCTCTCTCTCTCTCTCTCTCTGTCTGTCTCGCTGCTTCATGACTATTTCTTCAAGCATTTTCTCTCTCTCATTTTTAAATTATTTTTACTTGACACTTTCTTTTAGAAATCTATGGATATTTTAGTCACACCGTTTCCATACTACCCTTTCAATCCTCTCAAACCTTTCCACACACTAACATTCCCTCTCAAATTTATGCTATAAATTACTATTTAACACACACACTCCACCACAAACACATACACACACACACACACACACACATACACACACACACACATAAGCACACACACACATAAGCACACACACACAAGCGTACACACACACACACAAGCACACACACAAGCACACACACACACACACAAGCACTGAAGTCATTAGCTGTCATTATTCTTATGCATATATGTTTAAGGCAGAGCATTTGGGATTAGATAAACTCTCAGAGGGCTAGTTCCCAAACAATGAAAAATTTTCCATCTCTCAGCCTTTATGTATGTCCTGAATTCTTTATCTAAGCATGGAGTCTTCTGAAAACTCCCCTTACCACACTGGTACTTCAAATGATGTCGTTACTGTGTTTGTCTTGTTAGGCTACCATATATCTGAGATTTCACAGTCATCATCCTTGTGATGTCTGGAAGACAGTATCTGATAGGAGGCATCCTGGACCCTTATCCTTCCAGTCTTTCTGCCCTCTCATTTTCCCTGAGATACATGTGTAGGGGTTGCATTATAGATGTACATATTGGACATAGGCACTACTCCATGATCACTTAATCTCTACATTTTGACAGATTGTGGATCTGTACCACAGAATTAATCTGATGTTTTATTTTTTCTTTTTATTATATTGTTTATTTACATTCCAACCATTGTCCCCCTCCCAATCCCCTTCCCACAGTTCTTCATCCCATTCCTCTCCCCTTTGCCTCTGAGAAGGGACTCCTCTTCTCCCTCTCTCCACAGAAGGAATCCCCTTCCCTGGAGTCTCAAGTCTCTCCAGGATCTCCCACTAAAACACGATTATTCAGGCCTCTGATATATATGTTTTCTGCCTCAGACCAGCCAGTGCATGCTGACATGTTGGTGGTTCCCTAGGGCCTGGGTTAGTTGAGACTGCTGGTCATCCCATGGGGTCACCATCCCCTTCAACTTCTTCAATCCTTTCTCTAATTCAACCATAGGGGTCCCCCAGATTTCAGTCCAATGATTGGGTGTAAGTAAGTATCCATGTCTGTCTCAATCAGCTCCTGGTAAGGTCTCTCAGAGGACAGCCATGCTAGGCTCCTTTCTGTAAGCATATCATAGCATCAGAAATGGTGCCAGGCCTTGGAACCTCTCCTTGAGATGGATCTCAAGTTAGGCCAGTGACTGTACATCTGTTATCTCAGTCTCTTCTCCATTTTTTTGTCCTTGCCATTATTTTAGACAGGAACAACTCTGGGTCCGAATTTTTGACTGTTGTTTTTGTAACCTCGTTTCTCCACTTGAGGCCCTGTTTTACTGGAGGTGTACTCTTCCAGTTCCTTCTCCTCACTTTTGGGCATTTTGACTAAGGTTATTGCCATTGAGTCTTGAGAGTCTCTCACCTCCCAGGTCTCTGGTACTTTCTAGTGGGTACCCCCACCTCCCACCCCCAGAGGCTGCATATCTCTATTTTTTCCTTACCTTCTGCCCTTCTTTCCTGCAGCCCCCTCCAAACCTGATCCCGTTCTCCTCTCCCCACCTCCAGTCTTCCACTCAGGTCCCTCCCTCCCTCTGCCTCAGTGATTATTTTGTTCCCCCTTCAACTTGTGATGAAGGATCCTTACTTGGACCTTCCTGCTCATTAAACTTCTTGTGATCTGTGGGTTTTATCTTCTTTGATGAGTGTAAACAGCTACCCTTGTCTGTTGTCCTGATGCTAAATATTTAGAATATATCGGATATGGCATGTCTGAGAGACTTCCAAAACAATACAGAAATTCTCCTAGTCCTTATTTCCTTCATAGACCAAGAAATAAGACCTATTGATAATACCATACACCTTGTACATGGGATTTTGAGGATTCCAACTGGAATTGACTTTGAAGCTTCCACCCTGAGTAATAGCTCTCCTCATAATAATGAAAGGTGCCATCTATGCCAGCTATTAAGGGACAAAAACAACTATTAACAGCACTATCCATGTGGAAACCCAGGAAGCACAAAAATCAACCAGAGGAGCAAGATGTCTGCAATGGTACGACTCAACAGTTGTTTCCTTGCACATAAGGGCCACTCAATAGGAGGGAAATCTTACCTGACATTGAAACCTAGCCAACTACCAGTGCCAAGAAAACTCATAGACTCTACTTTTGACATTCTCTTTAATACAAACAACCGCTTTACTCACTGAGAATAACTTTTAGGGACACTACATCATTCTGGTGAATTAAATAGTCTTCCAGAATTTATTTATTTTTCTTTTTTTTTAAATAATTTATTTTTTCTCAAATCGTAATGACACTGGAGTGTGGGTGTTCAGGAGGAATACATATATCTTTCAGAACCAGGTATCGGCTGGATGAAGATTCAGGAGACAAGTCACTATGACTCTGCCTATGACTCACTTGTCCTTATCTAAGTTGATATTATCTGCCAAGGCTACCTATTTATAAGGTCTATGATTACTCAGGCTTGTAAATTTCCACAAAAGCTGCCTGTTTACATTAGCTTATTGCCATCTGTTTCAATGTTTTTCCTTTGAGACCCAAGACTTGGTGTTAGTATACATGTATGACAGGCCTATTGCTGATTTTAGGCCTATGGCTGATTTTAGGCCTTCAGTGTGTAATCAGGGCTGCCCCTGACATCTCCTCCCTTCTCTAAGTATAGAAGGGCTGTGGCAATTCTAATCTTGCTAAGCGGGGGATAGAGGCCTGACCTCCAGTACTTGAAGGGGACCTTGTAATGGCTCGGTCCCCCTGTCATTGTTCAGTGAGGTATAAGGGCCATACCCATCCCGATGTCTTTTTCCATCTTGATAATTTAAATTCCTACTTATTTCTAAGAAATTTTACTGCCAGAATCTTCCCTTGCCTGATATTATTAAGGCCAGTGTACATTTTTTTATTAGATTTTAGATAACATGTTTTATTCTTTATGTATATTTTTATCCAATCTGATACTTTATTAACAACATGGAAGATATAGCCATTGCATCAATTTTTTTAAAGTGATATTCAGATTATTTAAAATAATGTGGTCATTGATATTTTTAGTTGAAATCTCCAGCAAGTTTTTCTCAATATTTTCCTTTACCTTTCCTTTTTCTTTCTTTACTTTTTATTTTAGTCAGTTTTGATTTTTTTAATGATATACATTTTATCTCCACTTTTGACTAATAAGATTTTTGTTATTTTCAATTTTTCTATTTATTCCAATAAATGCCCTAGTGATTTCTTAAACCTTTTGCAACTAACCTTCATATAACATTATATAACATCATTTACAGTTCTAGAATACTCTAACTTTTCAGTTCCCTCCTATAATTTACATTTATGTTCAAATTTATAAATGTATATATATATATAATATAAATTATATAATATATATGTACACATGGACACATGTATAGATAGATAGATAGATAGATAGATAGATAGATAGATAGATAGTTAAAAGATAAAAAAGACTGTGGAAATATCAGATAATATAATAAAAACTATGTAACATAAAAATGAATGGCATTGACATCCTGAAATTCTTATAGAAAAGTAGAAATGTTATTAATCACTTTGTTAAGTTAATAGACATTTATACTCCAATTTATTAAATAGCTAATGTTGTTTTTAAAGAGAGACTGCATGTACAACAGTGGTTCTTTTAGAATATTTTAATAATGACAATTCTTTAGGTCTCTGTGACATGGATTTTATGCAATGACAGTTAAAATTCTGTCAGAGGATGCTCAAGGCCTTTACTCATGTATTTCTATTCCAGTCTGGGAACCAACCTTTTCTCCCTGGAAACCCAGCTCATATTCCACCCAGATTTTTATATAGAGCTGATTTCTATAGTGTGCTCATCAATCTTCATCTCCCTGTAGATAAAGCTTGAGAGTAGATGGACCAAACTATATTTATCTCTCTAGATATTTACATTTATATTGAAAATCATAATTCGACATTGCTCCCACCAATGTCATTCCAAATCTACAAGGTTTACTTGCCTTCGTCCTTTGTTTTACTTGTGACACTTCCTCAGGCGGTGAGACTCCTGGCTGACTACACACAATGCATTTATGCATTAGAATTACCTCCACCATCACTCATACATAACTGATTTGTTGTAATAACCTTATACAACACAGATACCCTTGTCTCTAACTAGGTTCTGACAGCTTGCCAGGCTTCTGGCTAAGATTCAAATACCTCCTTTCTACTTACTGAGTCCCATTTCCTATGGTGGTGCTCTATTCTATTCTATTCTATTCTATTCTATTCTATTCTATTCTATTCTATTCTATTCTATTCTATTCTATCTGTCTGTCTATCTATCTATCTATCTATCTATCTACCTACCTATCTAT
>NW_021620841.1:556631-574257 GCF_004785775.1 Grammomys surdaster
TGTCTATCTATCTATCTATCTGTCTGTCTGTCTGTCTGTCTGTCTGTCTGTCTATCTATCTACCTACCTACCCTTGATCTGTCTGTCTGTTTGTCTGTCTGTCTATGGATGTGTATATTTTACATCTGCCCCTGGTTCCCAAAATAGAATTGCTAAATCTTGCAGAGGAGCTAGTAAAATGTTTAAAACAAGTTATAAGATAATCGTTTGCTTCTTTTGTTCTATTGCAATGACTTTAGCAGGGCTTCTTCATAGTCTGAGAGGGAGATTAATTGCTAAGCCAACCAAGGTAAGATTACAGATGCGGTTCAGCTAAGGAAGGTTTATAGGGGCTCACAGGGACTTAAGTGTCAACCATGGTTATGCATTAGGCTGTTTGCATACATGCTGTGGTTGTTTAGCTTGTTGTTTTTATTTTTGTTGTTGTTATTGTACTCAGAACAGTGGGAATGGGTGTCAGTTACATTTTTACCTTGCTCTTTTCTGAAGGCAAACAGAGGAATAATGAGTCTGGCAAATGAGAGGCTGGGAGGGGAGAGAGGGAAGAAGGAGATATATTGTATGAGAGAATAATAAATAAAAATAAGATGATGGATTAAAAATTGCTTGTTTTCAATATTTTGTCTCTTTTGTTACTGAGGAGGGTATATTAGCATATTCTAGAGAAAATGTGTTACTTGTTTATGGTTACAACCTATCCCCCAACTTCAGGTTTGAGTCCTTGCTCTCAATAAGCCAAATAAAAGAGACAAACTAAAATTAAGGCAGAAAAAAGGAGATTGATTCAATGTGGAAACAATAAAAGAGGGCAAGGGGATCCAATGAATCCCTCTCCACAGTTGTGAAGTGTGGTGAATGTTTAAACACTGGGCAAAGGGTATTCAGACACCAAGAATGAGCATCATATGGTATACATGTACCTAGTATACACCTTCATAGTGTAGTTACATGCATGTAGGTAAATAGGAAAACCTCCTACCCATCTAAATTAATTTTTCATGAAGAATGTACAGATGTCCTGGAAGTTCTGTAGGTTGATTTATCTGAAAATAGTTTGTGAAGTTTGAATGGGTGGAAGGTGAAAGAATGGATCCTATCTAAACATATATAAGGTTGTCCATGTAAAAAGTTCTTTCTCCAGACACTTCGTGCCAATGTTCTGTACAAATGGAGAAAGCATTAAACGCTCTTTAGGAGAGCATTTAATCTGCTAGGTATATTTGCCACAGAAATGTTCAGCACTAAGAATTATTCACTTGAAAACGTAGTTGTTTGTTTTGAAAAGATTGGTACTATGAGAAATCAATAGAATTGGTGATTGTTATGTTTTTGGATTTTGTAAATGTAATGATATATCCACTCAAGCTGGATCGAAAGAATAATTAGACTTTTCTACTGAATTACTTTTATTCTAAAAAGATACTCCAAAATGATTAAGGAGCAGAGGGGGCTGTATTAGAAAAGTTGGAATAAGATCATGAGGAATGTCTAATCCCAGCACGTGAGAAAGCAAAGCAGGAAGATCCTGGTCCATCGCGAACCACGTGACTTGCGAAAGCTGCACAAGAAAAAAACTTCTCTTGGACTATAGATCCCCAACAAAATCAAATAAAGGTAAAATAAATTCAGGAAAGTTATTTTAGAGTCAACTAATATGGTGTGTGGTGCAGAGAGTCTTCTTTATGCAGAACATGATGTTCACAGAGTTATAGAGCCTAGGGCTCCAAATACTTGAGGGTTGCATGCAAGCAGAAGCAAGAGGAAAGACATAGTGCTGAGGGTAATGTCCCAAGGTGGCTTTCTGCAGCATTCAGGAAGGTAGATGTTGGAGGGAATGTGCACACAGCACATATAGGATTTTGGATGACAAATGTTGGAAGAAACGTGTACATAGCATACTGTGGAATTCAGGAGGGAGGCGGTTGGTTACAGGTGATGTGTAAAGACAGGAAGGTACATACTTCAGGAGTGCAGGTGCTCCAGGTGAGTTTGAAAGAGTATGTTCTGCAGATCTCCTCTTCAGGAGGAAGTACTGAGCCTTTCTGTTCTATTCATGCCCTCTAATAATTAGAGTACACGAATCCCCACTGTCAAGAGCGGAGTCATCAGCTTTATTCACACCCAGTCCTTCAGGCTTTGCTTCCTAATTGGATCCTGATGGCATGAATGGATCCTGAGCAAAGAAGCAAGTCAGGGGCACCTGGGGATACGAGACCTCAGGCAGAGATTGAGCATTTAGAGGAAAGACTCTTGGGAGTCAGGCTTCAGTGAGACGGCTCTTTAATTTGAAAGAAGAAACCTATTTAAACCTTTGCGGGATGAGCATACATCATTGACTAGGGCCAGGGTACTAGGGATGCCTCATTTGCCTAAGGAAGAAATTCTGGTACTGTTGGACATGGCCTCATAGTAGGAAAGGAAGTTTAACCTGGCTACTGGGCTAAATAACCTCCTCTGGTGGGGAAAAGGTAGGGGTGCACAGGGCTATGTGCATCGAACAAGGAGGCCATCAGCAGGGAGCAATCCTATTCCTGGTGATGTCAGGATAAAATTTCTGTGGTGTGGACACACCTCTACACCACTCTTGCTACAGACATGCTCCTTGCCACCAACCTACCCCACAGGTTCCTGGCCTCACAACACTCTGCACTTTCATGAGCTTATGAAGACTCTAAGGCTTTGTAAAACTGACACATCAAATGAACTGTCAGGGAAATGGGGAGGTATGTAATATACAGTAAGAAAACTTAAGGAATTCCACTGTTTTTGGTGGGTGTGTGGGGAGGTAGTGTTTAAAGAACTAAGATCAAAAGATATTTCTAGCAAAGTAGTGTTTTTTTTATAGAAGCTATGTACATCAGCGATTGAGAATGACATTCTAATCTATAGAAGAGAAAATTGTCATTTTATTTCCAGCATGTTTGCTTCAGTATTATTTAAAAATAATTAATCTTTTACTATGAAAAAATATTTTGGAAATATTAACAAACCAAACCATAATAATACTGTTACTGTCAGAATTTAACGTTTATTCATTATCACTATTAATATGAAGCAAAGTAAACCATTGAAGAGTTATTCATGTTTTTCTTAACGCTGTAAACAATGAATCTTATACCTAAAAGTGATTCTAGAGGATGCAGTTTTGAGATCAGGGGACCTATTCTTGTCCTCAGATCATCTTCATTTATGAAACTGATATTTTTCAACTTGAATCTGCTGGTGTAAACTGAGTTGGCACCAGGTCTCTCTGTGCTAGAGGGGGCCTTGTGAACTGGAGTTAAAATAATCAGATTCTCTGTCTAACATCACACAAGAGCTACTGCTAAACTGATATGCAATGATTAAGACAAAGGAAGCACTAGATGCTTTGCATCAAATAAAACATGGCAATTTATCTTTTGTACCTTTTCCTACCCTGTTTCACTGGTAATTTTTAGCACACTTTGGCAAATATCTATGTAAGATGTTTCCAAGTATTAGAGAAAGGAATGGTGTTAACTATGAGAGGTCTTAAATTAGAAACCTAAGAATATGATGGCTACGGGATAAATAATACTGGGACTGTATGTTACTGTTAAACACGAGTGTCTTAGAATTATTCCCACTATAAAACAGAAGCAGGCATGCTGATACAGGTATCAGTAGCAGTACTGAAGTGGATGAGTCAAGTTTCACCAGCTGAAGCCAGCCTGGGCTGCATAGCACAACACTATCTTAAAAACAGAAGTGACAATTACAGAAGATCAAGAGATCGTAATTACACATATTATACTAAGTGCGGGAGAAATATATTATTTTCACATAGAAATAGGATTATTTATAGTAAGTATGGTTGTGTTTTCTCACCTAATCAGCCAAGACTAGGGATATTTTCATCTGTTTTTGTTGTTGTGGTTGTCCTTGCTGTTGTTTTTTGTTTTCTTTTGCTTTTTAATTGTCTTCACTTGAATTTTTAAATTTCATTTAAACTTTAAAGAATTTTGAAATATTTTTAAAATAAAACTTATTTCAAATGCCATGTTTCTATTATGAATTGTAGATATTTAATTTTGACAATTTAAAATTGTTTTCATTGCTCTTTTACAAGGATATATTCTTTTTACCATACATTTTAGTGACAAAATAGCAACAAAAATTAACAATAGATATGAGATTATTGTGGATATTAATAAACAATAATTTATTTTTCCACTTTTTCAGTTAAAGTCATGTTTTATTTAATTAGTTCAAAGTGACCAATGCCTGCTTTACTTTCTCTCACATGGAGTCCTTAATTCCTGCTTCATCCCAGTGAGAACCAGGGTGGGGGGCTTCTGTCAGAAATTAGAATTGTTTTTGTGCCTATATTACACTTCTGCTCATATCTTCCACTACTTTTTGATAATTTCTCATATCTTCAGCTTGTTTATGCTTCCCCTTCAGTCAATGCAGACATATATATACAATGTACACAATATGTATATCCTCATAGTTCAAGAAAAGGAGCTTTTCATATCTTGTTCCTTTGTGCTACAGGGCCCTGCTGGGCATAGGTGGAAGAAGAGATCCTTGACCTCATGAAGGCTGGACGCCCCAGGGGGTGGGAATTTTGAGGGTGGGGAGGTGGGAGTGGGGGGGTAGGTAGGGGTTATATCCACAGAGAAGAAGGAGGAGGGGTGAGGGGATAGGGGGTTCCTGGGTGGGTGGGGGATGGGATAAGGGGACAATATATGAAATGTAAATAAAACATCTAATAAAATAATTTTAAGAAAAAGAAAAATTGTCTTATGATATGCACAGAAAAATGTGTTTTGTTTGCTTATTGATGTGTTTGGATTTCTTTGGCAACAAACTACTTTCACCAGAAACTTACAGACTGACAAATATATTGAGATCTCTCATCAAATGCAAATGGAAGAAGAAACCACCAGAAATGGGAGATTCTGTTCACCATGGCTCAGAGTTCTGCTCTTGTCTTTTTGCTCTCCTCAGAGAATTTATAATGCATTTTCTTTTCACTCATGACTGCTTGCTTTATGTTTGAATATCAAGAGTTAAATACCAGGAGACTTAAATTTTTGGCATCTAAACTCTAGCATAGAAAAGATAAATGTAATTTCTCTCCCTCAGAAGGCCTCTTCAAATGTCATAGTTAATGAAGCAGCTCTCATCCTCTTCACATTTAACATTAAGAAAGTTATATCCTATAAACTGTGTATCAATTATATTTGCTTTAATGTGAACCTTTTCATGCCTTCAATTCCATAGGACACAATAAATTCTGACTTCAAATAGAGTAAAAAAAACAAAACAAAACAATAGGTAACCAGATTTGAATCATATTCTCACAGAATGATGTGTTCATCATAACATTTATTTTTTTTAACTTTTGAATCCTTCAAATATTTTACCTGAAGAAAATGTGGGTTTGTTTTTTCTTTAAAAGATGTCAAAAACTATAGCAAACGTAGATGGAGAGTCTCTTAAGAGAACATGCCTCTTCATCAATTTTAGTCTCGTTCACATGATATACTGAGAAACTTGACTTCTCTGTACATTCAGCATAGCATTCACAGGACCTTTTCAGTGACATTATCCTAAGAAATTCAACATGTAAGTACATTCAACACTATGCATGAAGAACTCCTTCAGCGATATTATTTTTTTATATTTTTCACTCTTTTATAATATATTGCTACAATATTTAGCAAGCATACAAACAACATACTTCTAAATAAAATTAAGTATTCATGGATAGTAATATTAAAATAACAGCTGTAAGCAATTAGTAGATAACTATTGAGTATGCCTATTCTGTCTTCAACCTCTCTGGGGATTTTCCAGCATAGCTAATTATGCTGCTTGTGGTAACTCAACAGCAACATGCCTACGGTCATTCAAAGCATTAGGTACCAGCACTAGAATAAGACGGTAGAAAGATTAATTTGATGCAAGAAAATGACAGTGACCTAAAACATGCATTTTTCTTTTTATACAGAGAGTAATTTCCCAGGTCAATAACAGAGTTTGTGATGACAGTTGTTTGAAATTTGGCTTCAGCAAGGTTTCTGGTGACAGAAACTATTAATCTCCTACAGAATCCACAAACTAACACCCATTGCTGTATGTTTAATTTATTTGTTTTCAGAATATCAACTGGAAATATGAATTAAGATAAAAGTATAAATACATGATTTTATAAAAATTGAGCATATAAACTTTTATGCAAAATCTTGGCTACAGATTCAAATTTCATTTTGTAGTAATGAAAAACCTAAAAAACAAAATTTGTGCTGTCTTCTAAGATTCTCAATTATTAGAAAATCTATATTATTTATCTTGCTTCTATTACAAATTTCATTCATTATCTATCAGTAAGGACTATTTATGTTAAAACTACAATTTAACAATTTCTAGCCAAGATACAACGAAATTACATAAAGTTTATATTTAAAATGTAGTGGTTTATACTTCATATAGTACAAATATGTAAAAACAAATTGAGACTAAAGTTTTATAATTGGAAATGCTTTTTTGTTGTGAATTTTCTATCTGTCATCCACACCAACATATATCTGTGAGTTGTAATTTCCTTTATACAATATCTAGGGATCTCTTAATGACAATCCGATTTTATAGAGATAATTAAGTGGCTAGAAGATATGTTTCATACAAAATAGCCGTAGGCAAGATTCAAATGGTAAGAGGAACGGTGAGTAGCTACTATCATACAAAACAGGAAGAGGTGCTAAGTGGTCTCAGGTGATTTGCATGCGCACGTTTGATTCTGTAAGCATCCACAGATCCTGTGTGCATAAAAGTTATTCTATACAATGTAGTCAAAGTAGGCACTTTTCTCACCTACAATTTTTTTCTATGTAACTGTATGTTCCCTTTATCCAATCTTCAGAGTAGAGAAATTGTCTACTGCAAAGATGTTTTTCATAAGTCCATTCAAATGAGGGGAAAAAAGTCCTGATGTGATTAAAAGTCTGACTGTGATATAGGTATATTTTCTTTTGGATGTCATAAATCGTGTAGAAGAAGTTGTTAGGAAAGTAAGTGTGTGTCCTTATTCCTGTGACCGTGATGACTGGAAAAGCTGAAAACAGTGAAATAGTGTTGGCAGTAAAAGAAAAATATAAGGTAAGAGTAATTCAATGACATGGAAGCTATTCCAGTAAAAGTATACTGTAAGAAAAATTCAAAGACAGAAGAAAGATGAAAATAGCTTTTCTTGGTTTGGATGTACTTAACCTCTTATCAGTAAACAGTTAAACAGGAGTAAACAGTTAAACAGGAAGAAAGGGCAGCAGATTAAAAAAAGGAAAAAAAGGAGCTAATTACAATAATGAAAGCTCCACAGTGAGGAAGTGAATGAGTTAGGATCATTTAGGGGTTGGAACAATTTATTGAGAGACTAGCTCTCAAAATGAGCACTACATCCTATTCCATGTAAGAGTCATATGTTTTTATTTGGATTGTTGATGTTAGCCACAGAGAGGGTATAATCTTTCTGGGATTATGATTTGCCTGAACAATAAACTGTTGGAAAAGACAAAAAAAGTGAAACCCATAATATTATGTTACTTCTTTTCTGCCTCCCCTATGATTTTATTGTGTCCTGATAATTGGTTTTTACTTTTTACTGTATTAGTTTAGTCTGCATGTATTATATTAAGCCTCTCAGGTTGGCAGTAATTTTGAATATTTAGACTAGATATTGAGCCAAACCACTATACTAGTTTCACTTAAATTTAAGATTCTACATTACCAAATACAAAGAAAAATGTGATCTGCGTTAATGAAGACTATTCCATGCCTAATTTTCAAATAGAGAGTCAAATGATAGTTTTAATAAGCACTCTGATAAATTTGGCTTAACTCAATTGTCTTGCATGAGATAATTGCACATTTGCTTTTTCAGTTTATAGAGTTTGTAATATTATCTTTGTCTCTTGGGGTTGGTAAGTAAAACAAATATATTCATGAATTTACTAGGAAACATATATAGATACTACATACACACAGCATATCATGTCAGTTAAGACAAAACAGTCTCTCTGTTTTCAGACCATTCAAGTTTAGAAATTGCTGTCTGTATGGAGGTCTATGGTGTGATCATGTCTGATCTCAATGTTCTAATGCAGAAATAGCTAGTAGATCCATTTAGTGATAACTACCCTTACAATTATAACTTTATTATAATTTTACCCTCCAGTATACATGTCTACATCATCCGACTCACATTGTATCTTTCACCTATTACAGTTTTTATTTCTTAGTTTTGTTCACAGTTTTGCAAACTACACATCTGATTTCTACAAAAATGTGCTTCATTGTGGTCAATATGGTCCACACAAACTATAACATTTTTTAATTTAATTTTCACCCAACATAATACTCCAATGACAAATTTATATGTGGCTTGAATGGTTTTAATTGTATGCTTGTTAATTCATTACATGGCCAAATGACATTTTCTCTGTCTGACTATCAATGTGGATTTTATTGCTTGGGGTTGTTACTAGCAGTAAGAATACTAACAGATTATTGTTTTTGCTTATTCTGATACTTGCTACTTAAATTCTTATTAAACACTTTACCTGAAGGTAGGAATGATAGATCATTGGTACAACTCTTCTCAGATTGTTAAAGCCAGGAAATTTTCCCAAGTAGCTCTTTCCTTCAATATTTACCAAATTGTAAATATTTAAATATGTAAATATTTACTATGACAGGCTATTCTATATTGCAGTAATTCATTGTATTTTCTTGATTGACTATATTTCTAATTGTATTTTCTTATAATTTATTTTTGAATGCTGTCATTTTTATTTAAAATATAATTTTCAGATTGTAAGTTGTTAAATAAGCATATTGTTGTCACATGACCTTCATTTTGTTTCTCCTTTGTGTTCATGCTTAAATGTTTCTGGTACATATCCAAACACTGAGAAATTCTTGTCAGTGCAACAGCATTTACACAGAAATAAACTTTATTTGGATTTTAACATTTTTGAATCATGTTTTTTCTCTTGCACTATCTGAACCTCTTTAAGCAAGTCCACTGACAACTGTTTTGTTTTCTTGAAAAACCTGGAATTGGAAATTTCAGAAAATGACCTCACAGTAGCAAAGATTTTCTTTGAAGTAAATCATATAAATATATTCTGATAATGTTAGGTGAAATAATTTTGACCTTACCAGACTTTCTCGCTGAAAATTAATAAATTAGAAGTCCCATGCCCAATTCCTTATAACACAGTAATTAATTCTAGGCAAAGCTGAAGGAAGAGGGAACTAAACACTATGTCTGTTTTTCTGAGATTATAGTTTTATTATACTATTTCTCCTAACCCTTTTCCCCTTCCAGACACTTCCATATGCTCCTCCCTGCTCTACTTTAAATTCATAACCTATTTTATAATTAATTGTTATTGCATACACATATGTGTTTGTGTGGTGGTTTGACTAAGAATTGCCCTCAGATGATCTTATACTTCACATACATACTAGTATGTATATTTTATATCCATGCTTATATGTATGTTAAGTATTGAGACAAATTGAAAATATTAGGATGTATGGCCTTAGATCACATGGTATGACTTTTTTGTAGGTGGTATATCATTGGTGGTGTCCTTTGGAGTCTCTAAATCCCAAGATGGAGCAGTGTCTCTTTTTTCCTATTGACTGCAGACCTTTGTGTAGAAGTCTCAGCTTCTTCTGCTGCATCATGTCTTCCTGTGTGTCACCATGCTTCTTGCCATGCTTATAAGGACCTGTATGAAACTCTGAAACTGTATGAAAACCCCAATGAAATACATTTCTTTATAAGAGTTGTCATGGTCATGATGTCTCTTCACAACAATAGAACATTAATTAAAATGATACACACACATACACACACATATCTAAATATAACCTGCTCAGACTTTAAAATGCTTTCTCTATGTATGTTTTCAGATCTGATGATCTGGCACTAAACAACAAAATGTTGTATTCTTTTCCAGGAAAAGCTAACTCTCCCATTTTCGAATTTATTCAGTTGCCTATAGTTCTTTGTGTATGGTTCTGGGCCGTGGGCTTTTCCCTATCCAATTTAGTCTGTTTAGTGGAGTGATTCTTGTTCAGTTCACATTTGGGTGATCATGTTCATGAGACTTTATGTTTGTAGCTTCTGACATTACTAACAGACACAATCTCACAGCAAACTCCCCAATCCCTGATTCTTATAGTCTTTCCACCACTTTCTACTATCTTTCCTGAGTCTTAAGTGCAGGGAGGTTTTGTAGATGTATCCATTGGGACTAGGCTATATAATCTTGCATTTTGATAAATTGTGATTTTCTATAGTAATCTCTGTAATGCAACTGTCATTACACTCTTCTATATGCCCAGCTTTCTAGCTGAGGTTTTATTCCTTCTATTTTATTTAGGAGTATAATTCAGGTAGATTTTTAAAATTTTAATGTTTTATTTTAAGTTTTTAGGCAGCCCTTCTTACTCTGTAGCAGTGTCAGATGATCTGTACTCTCTTTCCTTTCTTTATACTATAGTCACAAATCATGCATTCATTCTTCTGAGAAACTGGAGTCCCTTTATTGAACCTGAGTCCTTTAGAAAGGAAATTCTTGAGATCTGATATGCTTGCCATTCTGGTATGATTCTATGCCTTCAATACCGAAGATAATGTTGGGGATATTGTAATAACCCATGTGACCTTAAATCTGTAATTCTCCTTGTTTGTAACCATCCACATGTATTAAAGATAAAATCAAGGTCATGCCTATTTCAAATAAAAGTCGTGAAATTATTTGAGCAAAGGAAGACTCGGAGACAGATAGAATAAAGAGTTCATTGTAGATAATAGTAAAGAGACTTTGAATAATATCATATCCTCCACGCTGTTCACTAAACACACCTCAGCACTACAACAACCAGGATAAAATAAATGAGTGCTATATTTCCAAACCAAAAAAAAATTGCAGACAGCAAATATTGTATGCAAAATTATATGGATTACATTGAGAAGCCTCAGTTTTAGGAAATATTTGTTAACACTATTATAGTTTAGACTTTGAATTGGGAGATAAAACATCTTTATTCATTCAACCTGGCTTCTTTGGTGTTAAAACAAGAACAAAAACAGACGTTGGGTTGAGTTGAAAACATGTTTCTGTACATTAAATGTCTATTGAGTCCCACAGTTGTGCATAATTATATTTGTATGAACATTCTGACAGTAGCATTTGGTAGAATTTTTGTAGCATTAAAATTATATTTAAGAATTCAACTTCCTGTGGATGATTCCCCTCTGAGGTAGAAAGATAATTATAAATGTCTGGCCAACTAAAATTAGGTTTAATGTTGTAATTTTTATTAAGTAAAGTATATGAAGAGAAATATGTGTGATGCCTCTGGATTATATATTTTGTTAAAATATATTAATATATAATTGTTATAAATGGATTTAAATGAAAAGGGCTTACTAATTTTAGATTAAATAATATTTATTCAAATTTAATTAATCCTATAATGCCTAAGAAATGTTGATTAAAAGTGACCATTTCAATAATACAATATCCTTGAATAGTATTTTATTTTATTATTACATAATATACTGTCAGTTTTAATACTGTGGTTTACTCTCTAATACTATATTCTGCTTCTTAAAAATGGTCAATATTATATCCACTGAACTATGAATGTTTAATAAGGAATATAGCTTCATGTAAACTATGTCAGGTACTAACAGAGGGCAATAATCATGAAAAGAATGAAAGAGAGAAAGAGGAGAAAGTGAGAAAGAGAAACACACACAAAGGGAGAGAGAGAGAAAGGGAGAGGGAGGGAGAGAGACAGAGAGAGATAGAAACATGGAGATTCAGATATCACAACGAAAGAGAGGACTGGAAATAAGAAGAAAAGGGGAGGTTGATACAAGCTAAGCTACCAGAAGAAAACAGGACATAAAGTAGTCTGAGAAACAAAATGTGAAAAGCAATGAAAATTACAGCTACATATATTAATTTTAAGATGATGAAGAAAGATTGGGCTATGAATAAATTATTTTAAGAAACTAAGCAAAGAATAAATAAGCAAACAATTGAATAAATAAACCTATTTCACTGTACCAGATATTGAGGGAGCATTCTTCCACTAGACTCTAATGAATCCATGAGCATTGTTTTAGATGTATTTTAATTTACTAAGAATTAAAAATATTTTGTAATGTGTCATTATGTGAGACCATCAGTATATGTAACATTTTGTTTGTTAGAGACAAAAACCTCACTGTGAAGCTCTGGCTGGCCTTGAACTTGCTGTGTAGACTAGACTATCTTCCAAAATATAGAGTTTCAACATCTCTTTCTATTAAAGGTTAGAGCTAAACGAAATATTAATAAGTATTTAAGGAAAAAACCCTTTTAATACCTCAAAAAAACAATCTTCCATGAATGGTAGGTACTTCAGTGTTCCTTTGAAACACAGGAAAATAATTAACAATCCTAAATCCCCCTTATTTTGTGTTTTCAAGTATGACATACACTGGGCCCTGGCCAACTACTTTCTAAATCAGCAGTTTCAAGCAGTTAAAATCACCTGTGGCTGGATGTAATTCCTTGTATTTTTCCTTTTTGGAACTTGAAACTTCACAGTTTCTTGGATCTTTAAGTACATGTCTTTTACCAATTTGGTGGGAAATATTACATATATATGTATATAATTTTCATTATTTTTATATTATAGGCTTGCTTTCTTCTTTCTCTCTCTTTCTTTCTTTCTTTCTTTCTTTCTTTCTTTCTTTCTTTCTTTCTTTCTTTCAGGAACAATGATAGCCACATCTTTAAAGTTTTGGTACTTTCTCTAATTTAACCTGTAATATAAATCTGTAGGTTAGGATCTAGTGATTTCCTTATATCTTGTAAGTTAAAGTTCCGAGTTTTTTGTTTGTTTATTTATATTTTAATTCTAGGTATGGAGTAATATTGCTTTATTTTAAGATTGTGGCATGAGTATTTTGCTTTTGTTTAACAAAGTGTGTTTTTTTTGTAAGGACAATTTATTTTTTGTTGTCTACATACTACACTCAAAGCTCTGTTAAAACAACTTTCTTCTTAACATCATTTCCTGTTTTTGTGTAACTATACACACCATGTCTTTTTATGGAAATCACAGACTAATACTTTGTTATATTTTGTTATTTATAAAACATTTATTCCAAAGCTGCCAACTTCAGGGGGCTGAATGTTGCTGTGCCAATGGCGGTTTGCTCAAGAAACCTTAAGCGAGTTGAAGGAGCTGCTTTCCAGAACTCTGATGGAATTACCCACATTCTCCATTTCCCCAGGACTTGTTCTATATCTCTGTTCTGTGACATAGGCTGTGTGAGTTCCCCAATTTCATTGCCAAATAACAGTCTAAAGACAGAGAAAATTCAACAGTAGAGTTTTATCTCATGTCCATGGGAGGACTTATCACAGAGAGCTTCTGAATTTTGTCCATGACTGTCAAGGAATTCCTGAGGATGGTGTTGAGAAAACACAAAAGGTAGCAAATGGAAGGCACTATGAAATCCTAAGGGACACTCCTCCTCCCTGTGAGACTCACCAAATGAAAAAGACTTTAGTCTCAGTTTTCTCTTCCCTGTTCATCTGTTTGATGTTGTTGACTCTAAGCTACTTCAAACACACTAAAATCTATTCCTAGGGCAAGATATTTCCAAGTCTGTTCTTCCAAAGTTGGCCAATTGCTGTAAGAAATATGCTAGAAAATAGGTATTTTTATAACTCTATATTCTTTTTCATTTTATATGTATGAGTGGTTTGTATGAATGTTTGTACACCACAATGTTCAGTGCCCACTGTGACTAAAATAAAGCATTAGATACCATGGGACAGAACAATCAATGATTGAAAGCCACCAGGAGGGGGGTAGGCAATCAAACCTGGATCCTTGGAAGAGCAGTCAGAGCTCTTAGCAATGCAAATATGTCTCCAGAAATGGATAACTGATCTGTTTATAAACACAACACCGGGGATGTTTGCTTTCACATAAGAAATTTTTAAAGCCTTAATATGAGGATATAGTGAATATTTGTTGATTGCTTGGTTGATGAGCTTTAGTTAGATGTTTTAAATCTTAGGGTGGAGATTTTGATATTTTGTGAACAAAGTATCACTGTCAATTTTGTTTCCAGATGCTTTACTCTTGCTATAGTGTTTTTCTTTTTTAAAATTCATATTTTAAATATCATTTTCTTTTATTAGCATTCATATATCTTTTTTATGTCTTTTAAATCTATAGGTTTGATATAGATATATTCATACTATCTACTTTGTGACACACACAAAGATGTATTGCCCAGTCACTCTAAATGACCTGGTTGGATAATAATTTCCAGCCTTATGTGCCTACCTTAACATTTTGAGCCCATATAATATGCTTCTCTGGGAAATTTGCAATCAGGCAGCATTATAGACAACAAAAGGTCTAAAAGTTTCTAAAATACATCAATTTTATTGATTATTACTGATTAAGAATAGGTAGTCCTTTCACATTCCTGTTGTTTTATCTCATCCACCAGTAGTGTTACCTCTATCTCGTCCCCTTGCCAGTAAAGTGTTATAAATAACTGTAGACCTCCTATCCTAAAGCATTTATTCAATCATAAAGTTTAGGTATAATGAGTTTCCTTTAATTGCAATCTATGTTGGTACAATTGACTGTGGACTGTATAGTCATCCAAATGACTTTTCCACTCAACTCCAAGCATTTTAGTTGATTTTGACCCTTGTTTCAATTATTCAAGTGTAGCTGTTTTATAAGTGAGAAAATGTTGTTAAACAATGGTACTCCATGGGTTAAATGTGTGAGCAATACTGAAGATACTGTTAATTTACTAGTAGCATATATAGTCTATTTGTCTGGCTATCTGTCAGTTATCTATCTGTCTGTCTGTCTGTCTGTCTGTCTATCTATCACCCATCAGGCTATCTGCCTATTATCTGTCTACCATCTATCTATACATATACATATAAAATATATAAAGGTTACCACACACATACGTGTGTGTGTGTGTGTGTGTGTGTGTGTGTTTAATTAAACAAGGATAAAGAAGGACAGAGAACATCACTTCTGAGTATAAGAGTCAAGATGTATCAGGAACAAACTGGCATTTGAAACATGACACTAAGTATGTATTAACCGAGCATGTATCTATCTGTCTTGTGAATTGTTACCATTGTCTATACCTAAGGCCTATATGAGAAAAAAAAATCATAAAATGGTGATTATGTAGTCTCTTGCTTTTGGATACCAGAGTTGCAAGTACTTGCACTTGAGACTCAGGGATATGTACCAATTCTCCCCTTTCCAGATTATCAAACCATTGGCTTAGATCAAAGTAAGCTACAGATTTTCTTGCATTCCAATTTAAAATATCGTATCATGGACTCTCTTAAATTCTATAATCTCATAATAAATATGGTTTTATATCTCCCACAACTAATCTTTCTTTTATTCTTTTTTTCATCTCTTCATATATCTCTCTATAAAATTGTTTCTTTTTATTGGGAAGAACTTGATGAATTCACTTGTATGAAAAGACTTAATGTTTGGTATAGGCAGCAGAGATAACATGTATTTTCACATGAAAAGTAAATCTTATCCATGATTACACATTCTTCACAAACAGGATATTTCTCAATGTGCAGGAATCCTGAATTTTGTGAAATAGTTTTCAGATATGTTATCACAAACTTAATTTACTTCTATAGGTGGAAGATAGTCACTCACATACTTCTGGTGAACCTTTTTTTTTTTTATTGTCAAGAGCAAATTCTTAAGGAGTTATATTTCCTTTTTGTGAGTTGATATAGAAATGATGAGGGAGATACAACAATAAAAATACCTAGGAAATTTTAAAACAGGAAAAACCCAAATTTCTCAGCAATAGCTGTATGTGGTCTGGTCACGGTACTGAAATGAATGAGGATAAAAGGCCATACAAGGAGAATTCACTTAAGAGGAAAGCAGTAAGCCAGACATCCAGTAGTTTGCAAACTAGATAACAAAAATCAATTTATTCTATGGATATTTTTAATGACATTTTCACATCTGATTTCAACAAAAATGCTTACTGAGAGCCAGTTCCCCAACAAAACAAAACAAGAACAAATATTAACTACAAAGTGCTTTAGATGTAGTGGAGAAATAATAAAGCAGGTAGGACCAGAGAATCATGTGCCTTTTCACTTAACATTTGATGAATCTGGAAAGAAGTCTTTGACTAGAAACCAGACCTTTTTCCTGGTAGGAGCTTGCAGTTAGGAAACAAAGAAAGGTGACACACAGTTACTCTCAAAAAAAAAAAAATACAGATTTTTCTTTTTAAAGCCAAAGTTCTTAGATAACTCAGTGAAAGAGTCCATGAACAGGAAAGCACAGAAAGATGCTATCATAATCATGATTCATCAAATGAATGCAAATCAAAGCCAAATGAAATATCTGAAAGACAGAATAATAAGAAGATTGTGGGAAAACACATTCACTTGGTTGTTGGAAATATACAGTGTTAGAACCATTTGGGAAAAGTGTCTAAAAATTCTTATATAATTATGTCTACACCTTTCCCAGGAGCCTACTACTCCAATCATGAGTATTTACACAAGAACAATGAAAACATATGTCTATAAAATGCTTGTATAAGAATGTTCACAGCAGCTTTCCTCATAACAGACTAGACTGGAAACATTCCATATGTCTGTCAAGAGGTGGATGAAGGAATATATATATATATATATATATATATATATATATATATATATATATATGTCTGTGTGTGTGTGTGTGTATTAAACTTAAGAAATTGAAATCTGCATAGAAACACATGTTGTGTAATGCTGTGCTTTAGAAATTCATGTTATATAAAAGAGTACTTATGCATGTATGCCTCTCTCTTTACTTTGTATAGCAAATATGTAACTTCTGAATAAAGACAACTCAGTCCAATCATTTTTGTGCATGTGTAACAGGAGATTGTTGTAATGGAATATTAAAAAATCTGACTGTTAACATTATATGGCAACTTGACTAGGCTAGAAGACATCCTAGTATCAAAGAATCATTATTTCAGGCTCTTTAGTGTACCTTTTAGAGAACTTCTATATGAGACAGTACATTCCAAATGCATAAGCTGTTGTAATTACACACACCCATAATATCCAATTTATTGAGAACCTGAGAAGTACAGCAAGTTAAAGCAGGGTTAATCATATCTTGAAATGGGAACATCTAAATTCTTCTGGTTTCCCAAATCATAACTCAGTTCTTTGGCTTTTGACCAGATTGGCAGTTTTATTATTGGCTCACTGATTATCAGGCTTTCAAGTTCAGATATAATCATACCACTGGATTCCTTCATATGATTTTCAGATTGCATTGTGTGTGAATGCTTAGCCTCTGTAATTCTGTAGCTCATATCCATAAGTCTTTCTCTTTGCCCCTCCCTCCCTCCCTCCCTCCCTCCCTCCCTCCCTCCCTCCTTCCCTCCCTCTGTCCCTCCCTTCTTCTCTCCCTCCTTCCTCCTTCTTTCTCTGTCTCTCTCTCCCTAACTCTCTCCCTTCCTCCCTCCCTC
>NW_021620841.1:574357-598080 GCF_004785775.1 Grammomys surdaster
TCTCTCTCTCTCTCTCTCTCTCTCTCTCTCTCTCTCTCTCTCTCTCTCCATCTCTCTTTGTGTGTATATAAAACAATCTTCCACCTAAAATTCCTTTTTGTAGAATCTTTCTTGGGTTATGATAACAATGCACATGTTATTAATGTGATGAATTAAGACTATCTATTCTCTCCTGGGGAGAGAGGTCGTTGTTAATGGTATTTTCTCCAGAGGTATACAGACCTGAGTTTCATGACTTTTGGAGAACTGGAAGCAGCAATAAGCACATATAATACTTGTGGACTTACAATACTGTAGAAGCAGGACAGGTGCGTCTTTGGGACTTGTTGCACAACTAGTTTAGATAAAATCGTGAGTTCCAAAACAACGAGACAAGTTGTCTAGACAGACAAAATGTATATGACACATAAAGATGAGGCTGTCCTCTGATCTCCTCATGTGCATCTAAAAACACATGAGCATACCCATGCAAAGACACACTCAACCTCAATAAAGCATATTTTATATTATATATTCTTTAAGCCAGTTTAATAAATGTTTCATGCATATACCGCTTTGCACATTAGGAGTCATCTAAAACTGTTCTTTCTAAATTGATAATTATAGATTTTTTACCTATGAAAATATATTACATAGGAGAATTTTCAGAATTATGTGGACAATAACATGCTATTATAATATCTTCTAGATAATTGACTCAATTTGTGAAATTAGAGACTTCTATTTTACAATATTAGCAGTATTTAACTTGCAAACCCTGTCAAGCCTTCTAGACTTTCTGTTTTTCATAGGAGAATGTCTAGTTTGTTTATATTTATTTCTTTTATCAGTGACATTAAGAAAACTTTATAATAATTTGCTTTAGAGCATATGACTAATCATAATATTCCTTTCAATATATTTGTCTGTTATGGGAGAAATAATAGCATTAGAAATGACAAAATAGCTCGATTTTAAAAGGTGATATTTTACACATTATTATGTAACTTGGAATGGATTTTGATATTATTAATACTAGAATTTACTAAAAGCCACAAAATAACCATATGCCTCAAATCCATGTAACTATTTCTTCCCCCATACGATTGAGAACTAATAATATTTGGTATCCTAGTTGAGCATTGGAAGGAATATTTAAATAGATAATCAACAGTTTGTTAATTGATTTTCAAATATTAATTGTATGTCTTGAAGTTTTTATTAAACCTTTGAGAATAATAGGTAGAGCTCTAAGAATTTATTTTAAATATACCACTGTAAGAAGACAAATATTAATAAGATCTATTTTTCAGTCAAGGTTAAAAACTTAAGCTTCCTCCCTGGCTGTTTCTCTTCTAAAAGCATCAGAGCATATTCACCATATGTTATTGTTTAAATATCTATGTGTTCTAATGTACACTCATTACTGCTGAGAAAGGACATTTGAGTGTATTCACTACAGACTTACAATTTAAATGTCATTTGCATTGGTTCATTTAAAAAGGAGGAGAGATGAGAATCTCTTTATGAAAGCTGTCTGCACTGTAATACACAGTCCCTGCTGTTTTTCGCATTTACACTCAGGGCTTTCTCCAAGTTGTTTGATTGAACTTGTCTCAACCTCAAGTCTCCAAGTGCCCTGTGACTTTTCATTCCGACAAGTGAAAGCTGGGAATTGTCAGAAACACCTACGTCTACACAGCAGTTGAAGAAGCTATGTCCAGTGTGCAGGTGCAACCGAGGTTAGCTTATTTTACTTGCTGTCATTTATACATAAAATAATTTCTTTGGATGAAATGCAGAATCATACAGTCAACCATGATAGCTAGAAGGAATTTACGAAGAAGATAAGTTTATGAGTGCAGCAGCATTGCAACACTGGATTCCTGTTCCTGAAGCGAGTGCAGTGCTTCCGACATGTTTTATTCCTCCTTTCTGGATAACGTTAAGTCTTTCTTTCTTAGTTGTACAAGATATATCTTTCTACAATAAAATATTACTTAGCAAACTTTAAAGATTTAAATGTATTTTTGCTAAAACTTTCAAATAGTCAGTTTCCCCTGTAGTTTAGTATATAGTCTAAAAACTTTTGCCACATGAAGACGCTCTATCATGTTAGTTTAAGAAAACATTTGTTAGTTAAAGCCAAATTCTTAGTCCTCTTTATTTGGTTTCTTGTGTTCTAGTTCTACATACTTTATTTTGCAGAAATGAATCATTTTAATATCATCTCCATATCACATAAATATTTTTTGAAAGGTACACACTCGCATAAGACTGGCATATGAATTATGACAATTCTCCCATTAAAAGTAGGATTTAAATATACTAATCTTCAAATTGATGATACCAAGACTCATGTGTATAATGTTTGTAAAATTGATGGAAAATTGGCATAGAGACATTTATTTCAATTATTTACAGTAAAAATTAAATAAATGCTTACAGTGTTTTTCTAAAAATTGACATTATCTAGGACTCATTGAAGGTATAAAATGGTCAATTTTTTCCCTTTTCGTTAGGATGCTTAATGATGTTATAGATAAAATGGGAAGGGAGAATAGAATACCCACTGGGGGAGATACAGAGACAAAGTGTGGAGCAGGGACCGAAGGAAAGGTCATCCAGTGACTGTTCCACCTCACCATCTATACCATATAAAGTTACAAAGTCAATTTTTGATGCCTGTAGGTGAAATAGTCTTTGAACTCTTTTGTTGTCTAATAACCATGTTGTGTAATTATCAGAGCCACCCAATATTCAAATAGATACTATTGTCTTTTGTTTTCTTTAAGATTTGTGAGTATTTGTGTATATAATCTTAGATGGCTGGATATATTGTGTTCACAGTCTGGAAACATATATATATATATATATTCCAGGTAGATTTCAATGCCCACTCTGAATTTGGACAGCTGTATCTAATGGCGATATAGCAAAACCAAAATGTATAGGAGAAAATAAAGAGGGCTCACTTCATCAGCACACACACACACACACACACACACACACACACACACACACACGTATATACTCAAATTGGAATGCTACTAAGAGATTGGCATGGCCCCTGTGCAAGGATAACATGCGAATTCATGAAGTGATCCATATTTTTGCTATCCCAAAGATTACTCCTGTATGTAGAATATATTCTACTAGCTGGGCTTCTTTGCTGGCCCCAGTAGGAGAGGAAGAACTTAGCCTTGGAGAGACTTCAAGTATCTTGGTGGAGGAGATATCCAGGGGGTCTTATCTGCCATGAGGAGAAGGGGAGAGTGGGATGAGGGAAAGATTGTGGGAGGGGAGATGGGGGGGCAAAGAGTGGGATGTAAAGTCAGTAAGTAAAAAATGATATATAAAGCTCAATTTAAATAGAAAAAAAAAAAGCGTGATCACCAATATTTTTCTTTCTCACAGTTTCCTGACTGTGAACACAATGCATCCAGTCATCTCAGGCTCCTGCTACAGTGCCTTTCTCTCCAGAACTGAATGTCTTCTCAATCTCTGAACCTTAGTCAACTCTTACTTTCTTTCTTTCTTTCTTTCTTTCTTTCTTTCTTTCTTTCTTTCTTTCTTTCTTTCTTTCTTCCATTTGTTTATTTGTCAAGTATGCTGTCATGCCAAGAAAATTAACTACTGTATTTAATATCTATTATAACATAATTTATTCACTTTTCCTTGCTGCTTATTATCTAGATTTAATGAAGGTTTCTTGAGATCAGATACCATTTACTTACTTATTAAACTTCCAGAAACAAAATACCTGTCTAGTGTCTGTGGATTTTCGTGACCTACTGTTGAGTAAATAAATCAGGGAGTACTAGATTTGTCTCTCTTATAGTTTACTTATCCATAAACCATAAAAATTAGCCTTTCCAATCAGGCTTGAATGGTAGTGTAGTCACGATATGCTTTTAAAAATTCACAAAGTTATAACTTTGTAGAACAATTCACAATCCTTACAATGTAGACCTATGCTCACAATTTGGAGAAATTTCTCTTTTTATTCTGGTAACTTACTGTAATTTACATAAATTGTTTTTCTGGATATTTCCTCACAAAAACTCTCACCACTCACTACAACTTATGTGCAATGGTGTTATCTCATCCAACTAGCTCAATATGATGCATTTCTCCAAAATTATTATTTTAGGGGAGCACCCTTATAGAAGCAGGAGGGACGGGGGTTGGATAGGGGCTTTATGGAAGGGAAACCAGGAAGTGGGATAACATTTGAAATGTAAATAAATAAAATAACCAATAAAAATTTAAAAAATATTTTTACATTTTTTATGTTCTTAAACTTAAGACAACAAAAATTAAACCCAAAAAACCCTGTGAAAAACAAAAATGGTAATCAGAACAGTGAACACTAAAAAGGCATAACAACAGCAATAATATCAGACATTATTACCTTTCTAATAATGCTTCCTCTGAACCCCACATAGTTCTCTGTGGTGTATGCCGATACAGTATTGTGTGTGTGTGTGTGTGTTCATTTAATTCTAATAATTCCACTAATAAGTTCGATTAAACTCAGTTTCATTTTTAACTGTAGCAATTCAACATAAACTTAAGTTTATAAGGGTCTTATTGGTGAAATTTGTATATTAAAAATATTATGCTTTTGAATGTCTTGTAAAAGAAGTGTTCTCATCTCTTTGTTAGATACACATTTTTATGTTTCCCTTCTGAAAGTCAGGACCACATGAGAAATTTTACTTATCCAGGATGCATCCTGCTCTAAAGGATGCCTTGGCAGGATGTTATTGCTTTAAACTTTTATAAAGTGTGGCAGACAAGCGATAGTTGGTATGATTTACAGTGAGAATTGATTTGGCCATCGAGGGATATCTTTGTCAGCTAGACAGAAAATGTTCATTTCCCTGTCTAGTAATTTTAGAGGAATGAGTTTACTTAACCGCACTGGAAAGTAAGAATGCTGTAATTGGACTGTATAACTTAGTCAAATCCACACAAATAAGGAGAGATCTGGTTTTAGTCTCATCATAGGTAAATAAGAATTCAACCATAAGTCTGACAAGGATCAAAAGAGCGCTAGAGGATGAGGCTGTGTCATATGGGGATGTGTAGTCGTCTCAGCAAGACTCTTTCTAAAGTATAGTAGATGGAGGGCAATCTATTCCTAATGTAGATCTGAGTTTAGGTGAAGGTCAATATTATGAATGCTTAGAACTTTCCACACTTCCATTTAACATTAATTGCATCTGACAAGTGTTTCTCCAGTGCTGTAGTCTCGGGTGTCAGACGCCTCCCAAAATTATTAAAACATAATTGCACTACTTAAATCTGGACAATATACAAATAGTGATTAGATTCAATATCAGCATACACACAAAAGAAGAATACTTAGAAAAGCAATGTATTTCCATACACACACATGTTATTTATTTGGATTTTTTAACATATTATTTTTGGCACTTTTCATTTTATTTCCTGGAAATTTAACCTTACATTTCTTTACTTATGAGTTTTATAAGCACATTAGCTATTATAATGGCATTTGTTCCTTAAGAAAAATGTTTTGTGCAGGCATCTTTTTTAGTTTCCCTCAAATTAAAGTCTATGAACTAATAAAATAAACTCAAGATTATTGTATGGGAAATTGATTATTCAAATAGAATTTCCTTAAAATATTAGTGAAATGATTTCTATTTAATTTACTTTTCATAAACCCACTCTAATACTTAGATAAATAACATTATGAAGTATGAAGTGAAATATTCTTCTATATAGTTTGAGGTTGCTTATTTGATTACCTCTGAACAATAAATCAAAGATATATTAAATTAGAATGCTTATCATTGTTTTTCATTACTTAAAAGAAAATAAATAATAAATAATATTTTGTTTTATCTTTTAATGGAATTTTCTGGATTGCAAAACATGCATGCATAATTTACTGTCTACAAGCTTCCTAATATAGGAATGACCTCATAGAAGGCTAATAATAACTTTGCAAGTAAAAAATCATTGATGACCTGATTATTTGCCATTCTGTAATTGGGATGACCACTTGAAAGTTTTTAAAACAATCATGGTTTTATTTTACCCTAAAAGAGCAGGACTCTATTTTAGTGTGTTTTATCTATATTTTATAACCATAAATGAACATTAATTGTGAGGAATTTTACAATGTTACTATTTATTGAAGCCCTCAGTTGAAACTAAACTGTGGGCAAAATAATGAGACATTTATTTAATGGAAAATAAGTATATCACAAAATTACATTTGAACCTGTATTACATGCATTTTTCTTATTTATGAAAATATGTTAGAACAAAGGACTCCAAATATTTAAGCAATAAATGGATACCATGATAGTTAATATTGAGAGTCCAGTTGCAGATTTAGAATTAAGTAAAAAGTACCTGTCTGACATACCTTGGAGTATAATCTAGGTTAGGTCAGGTCCCCCTAACCATTGTAGAATTATCTTATTTTGATAGTTAGTGTGGTACGACCATCTAAATGCTGGGTAGGACAATTCCCTTGTTATGGAATACTAGCCTGAACGAAATGGAGAATGTAAGTTAAGCACTCAAATGACTTGATCACATTCTGCTTTTCAGTCTTGAATGTAATATAACCAGCTATGTTAAGCTACTCTTGCCCTTAATCTCCTGATCTGAAACTATGAACCATAGTTCTCTCTCTTAAACGATGCTGTAAAGTTATTTTCTCATTGCAACAGAAAGGCAGTTAAGACATGTCACTTAAAGTTATTAATCAAACATGAGCCTGAAATAGTAAAGTCAAATATTACTCAGAGTTGTTAGAGCTAAAACAGTGATTTTACTATGTCTTTATATACATAGTCATTCTAAATCCAGTGCATTAGTATTAACGGAAATTTAATAAATGGAGTCATCAATTATCTCTATGCATACAATTCTTCTGCCTTGTCTTATGCTGAAATCCCTAAGCTTTGCGGAGAGGGATTTGATGAAGACATTCCATTTAGAACTACATGCACCAAAGTCTCTCATTCTCGGCACACTGTCAAGGTGTGGCTTTTCCATCAACTGCAAGAAGAAACTTCTCTGATAGTACTGAGAGAGACACTAATTTATAGGAAACAGTTTTGCAGACACAACAGAACTAATATATTCATATAGGCCATGGCAGCATGCATAGAATCTACATAAGTTCAAATCAAATAAGGTCCCAAAACTGAAAGGAGGTGGAAATGGGGTCCCTAAGAACAAATTAGCAAATGATATTTTCTGCAAAATGAAAGATAAGTTGTTTTTACGATCTACTGACTTCTTCATGGGAGCTACCTCCAAATACTATTATGAATATCATGAAATTTGAATATACAAACATTTATATTAAGATTTCTGGTCCTTATTGGTATTGGGGGACATTTTTTGCATCCTCATGAGAGGTACACTTATCCCTTCTCCATAGCTGCTACACGTCATCTAAGCAAGATAAATGTAAGTGAAAGTCATGTCCCTCAAATCTCTAACTTTCTACCTGATCCCTTCGAGGGTTAGGGATCCAGCATGTGGTTTGGTGGCTAAATTAAACAATCATAGCACAGAATGTATATAGTTTTTTACATAGTAGCAGAAAACAAAGTTGGATATTTGTTCTTTTTATATGTAAAACACCTAAAAATAACAAATTTTAAGTATATTTAAGTAATCATGTAATGACTTTAATGATGTTATTTTACAATTAACTCATATTTTGTCAAAATGACAACTCTGGATTATGAGTTGTGAGGATCCATTTATTTCTAACAATTTAGGAAATGGATTTGGAGTGTCTACAGGATTCTCAGGAAGACAGATTAGTTCCTGGGATACTGGGAACACTTGTCCTTGGCTATACGGGATTCTGTGGGATTTGAATTATTTAGAGTGTAATCCCAGTTTGAAATTTGGACTTTATTATTGCATATTGAACAAGTGCTAACTTTGCACAGGTGAGTAATTAAAAAGTATTCAGTAAATCTCTCCATGTTCTCACCTGATCTCTAGTCATGTAGTCTTACAAGAAGATTGATGTAGGCAAAGCGACTCACTATCACTTAAAGTTAATTTTACTCTGTAGGATAAAGCTTCACATCATTTGGTAAAAAAAACTCTGTTAAAGAAGACAGAATTTAAAAACTAAACTTCTTCATCAACTTTCATTAATTTTATTATGATTTGTCTCTTAGTTAAGCAAGTAGACATTGTATTAATTTATTAAAAATAATATATTAGCACATTAAATTTTATTTATAATATTGGTAGCAAAAAGACAAAAATGTGAAAAGCCTAGAAAACTACTATGCTCAAATGTAAATTTGATTGTTTGTGTATGGAAAAACGAACAAACTGAGGTGATAAATTAATAGATGGAAAATATGCATGCTACTCATATATAAAACAAACATTAAAAAAATCTCTGAATGTGCATTTTTTCAAGTGTTATTTGCTGTTGTTCAAAGTCATTTTTGACTATCAAAATAAGTCTAATTTAAAGGTTCTTCTATTTTCTTTTTTGATATTGGTATAATATAAAGTTAAAATGTAATATAAACTAACAGTTTTAATTATATTTATATTTCTAATTTAAGATTCATCCTTTTTGTGTCTCTGGAGGAAAATCATCTGCCTAATAAATAGTAATACTAAACACAAATGAGTCAGTTAGACTTTTTATTTTGTGGAGATAGGACATTACAGATTTTAATACCCCATGAGTTAGTAAACAACAACATAAAGAATTATTGGCACAAATTTGAGTCAAGTAATTTTATGAGTACTATAGATAACAGGAATTCTCACAATTTGTATATAACATCAGTTATATCAAAGCAAAATATCGAAGAACATTTCCTAGAACAATGGACTGAACTGCATGTGATGCCATTTTCTTTCCTTTTCTTGTTATTTTATTTATTTACATTTCAAATGTCCCACTTCCCTGTTTCCCCTCAGCAACCCCCCATCTCATCCACCTTTCTTTGCCTCTCCCACAAATCCCCCATTCCCTCTGGACCACTCTGGTGTCTTCTTACACTGGGGTATCAGTTCTCCACAGGACCAAGGAACTCCCTTCCCATTTTCTACCAGATAAGGTAATCTTCTGCTACATATATAACTGGAGCATTTGTAGGGTTCCTCTACTCTTTGGTTGATGGTTTAGTTCCTGGGATCTCTGGGTGGCCAGGCTAGCTGATACTGTTGTTCTTCCTGTGAGGTTGCAATCCCCTTCAACTCCTTTCAACCCTTTTTCTAACTTTTCCATTAAGATCCCTGGGCTCAGTCTGATGGTTGTGATGCCATTTTCCTAAAGGCCAAAACAATATCAAATACTGACTACTTCATTTAGTTGTTGATAAACCTTGAATAGTTTGCGTTCTATTTACTAACCTCTTGCCCTTATTTCAGAACAGATGCTTCACTCTATAAGTCTGTCATTCAATCAATGTGATGTATGCAGAATTCTACAGGCTGAATGTATATTTTCAAAACAGAGGTTGATTCTAAAAATACATTTGAATAATTAACTCACTTGCATTGCTGATATTTTATGTTCATTTGATGTTCTACAGAAAGTAATATATCATGCAAAGTAAATTTGTTTATTTTATAATTATAATATAATAATTCTATGGCAAATAGAAAAGACATTGCAGGAATTATGAATTTAAGAATTGGTGTAGACATCAGTTCAATTTATTTTTTCTTGTTTAATACTCTCTATTCTGGTTGCCCATTATAAGAAAAGGATCATCAGATATGTGAGAAGATAATCAGGGCATATTGTTGATTCTTTGAATATTTCATGTCATTAATTTTCTGTATGAGAAATCTGTTCTGAATTTTAGTGCAAAATTTTAACCTAAAATCCACTAATTTATCTCTCCTGTGAATACTGTGTTATCAATACCACACAAGTATACACACACGTACACTGATCATGTACATATACTAATATATATAACTACACACACACATATATTATATGTGTGTGTGTGTGTGTGTGTGTGTGTGTGTGTGTGTATAAAACAGGTTGTTAGCCACAAATTTAATGAATGTTTTCTTGGTAAAACTTTCTCTATCTAAGTTTTTATAATCTATCTATCTACCTGTCTATTATGTATTTATCTGTCAGTCTAGCTATCTATCTGTTTTTCACCTAACATACATTTCTCTATCAAGGTATCATATATTTATCTATCATCTACTTCCTATCTATCTATCTATCTATCTATCTATCTATCTATCTATCTATCCACTATCTATCTACATCTATCTATCTATCTATCTATCTATCTATCTATCTATCTATCTATCATCCAACTAGTTAACCATCATCTATTCATCTATCAATATATCATATATAGTAATCTATTATTTATTCATCATCTATCTATCATTGTCTTATCTGTTTGTCTCTATCTATCATCTATCTATCTATCTATCTATCTATCTATCTATCTATCTATCATCTATCTACCTTCTACCAACCATCTCCTGGTATTTATGGGGAATGATTTAAAGTACCCCTCACTATGATTTCAGAATTATACTCATCTTGTTATGTACACTTATGTAGTATTTGTACATAACCTCCAAACACATACATACTTTTATATAATCTGCAGATTAATTCTTATATCTAATATGAGACAGATGCTTTGTAATGTTACACCCCATTGTTTAGTAATAATAACAAGAATAATATCTGTCTGTTTTCAATATGAATACAAATTTCGAAAATAGTTGTAATCTTTAAAGGGTTGAATTAAATGAATATAAGTACATATATATGTGTGTGAGTGTGTGTGTTTATTTAAATTTAAAATTACCATAGCTATAGAACATAGTCTATTTCTCAACTATAGATAAAATTTTTAAGAGAGTATAAATATACTGATAATTGGGGATATGAAGATGGATCCCTTAGTAAAATGTTTGTCATAAAAATGTGAAGACGTGAGATCAGATCTCCATTACTCATGTAAAAAAAATAAAGTGTAATCACATCACTGGGAAAGTAAAGACATGAAGATTCCTGGATGTTGCTTGCAAGATCATCTAGCTGAATCAGTGGGCTTCAGGTTCAGTGAGAGCTTCTGTCTAAAAAAAATAACATAAATCACAAGTGAGAAAAACATATATCAATCTCTGACATAATCAGGCTTTTATGCTGTGTACACACAGGTACTCACACCTGATTCATCCCTTAGAACAAACATGTCTAAGTATTTAACTCAACCAACTCTGGTCCCAAACTTGAAGATTTGTGCTTACTAACCAGAAATGATACTGTCCCTTCTGCAGTCAGGTCCAGGACAACAGCATAGTAGCACATACTGGTTGATGACAAATAATACAATTCATAACCTATTTCCTTCTCTATTCTTTTGTATGTCAGTCTTTTAGACTCAACATTGGTGGAGAGTTAGAGAGAGCATACCTCTGAGACTTTCTGGCTAGCAAGTCTAGCATAATCATCGAAACTTCTTTCATAGTGAGAGACAATAGGATAATAAGGTAGAAAACCCCTACAGAATGAAGCCTCAGATTAACCTATGGCCTCCTCATGGACGTCTACATATGTACACATATCCCTGGACACACACACACACACACACACACACACACAAATGTAGGACAATGAAATTTCACCTGCATAAAAAGTATTAAATTCAGTCTTTTTGGTTGCAAATTGTGGGTACAGAATTTATTTCATCATAAAATGAAAAATGAAAGCTCCTCGAGACTTGTAACATTCTTACTTTGCATATGCTTTTGCATTCCCGCCTTCGCATACTTGTGGATAAAACAGAAAATCTACAAATGCCTCATCAACACAAAGGATATTTGTGTTTTCTTCCTAATCCATGTGTGGAAGACTTTCTTTGTGTAAAGGTTTTCTTGTTTTGGCTCCAGAATGACAGCTTTAATTTTCTTCCAAAGAGAAATAAAGTGCTGAACAGAAACAAAGTCGCAGAGGGGATCCCCTCCCAGTTTGAAAGCTGGCTACTTTATAGGCAGTTACTGTTTCAGTGTAAAAATTCAGAGCTGACGATACTAAACCCAATGTAAGTCAGTCAGTTGTGCATATTAATGACAATTAAATAATCATTTGCATTAGTTTTGTGTTCTAAACAGAGTTGCGTTACTTAAAATATCCAACTACTCTAGAAATCTGATATTTTAAATATAAAAAAACAAACAAAATTAATAGTGTGTTTGAATTTTGTAATTTTTGAAAATTTATTGGATTTTTTTCATGTGTAATAATATCTACAGAGTTACCTAATGTGTCAATTCCAGGGACATTTTATTTTTTGAATATTTTCCTTCAAATAAGCAAGTTTTATATCTAACAAGGTATAAAACTCATTGGTAAATGTTATAAATATTTGGTCCTTTGATAATTCTGCCTAAAAGTTAAATTAGTGTTTATATACCAGATAATTATTCTTTGGAATTAAAACATAAAAACAAATTTTCATTTTTATTTAAGATGAGGTAGGATACCTTACAATATTGCATGAATTGATCAAGGCTCCAGAAAATAAGAGCATTAAATAACCTTAAACAGAATACTAACCATGAATAGAAATATATCTTACTGCACTGGTACACTATAAAACAAAGTGGCCAAAAATTACCTGTAATTTTTACTTAAGTATGTTCTTCAGACTGAAAACAGAACCACAAAAGTAATGCTAAGTATATTTCTAAATCCACACAGATCTTTCCTGAAATGTATTGTTTCCGATTCAAGATGAATAAGTCTCTTTATTCCTTTTCAAATTACTGAGAACATCGATCACAAGATTTGCTATGACCTTGAGTGTGTAGACTTGAAAATAATTGCTGTTGGGGGAGCAAAGAAGTGACATTGGGTATATCACTCACACTCCAGGGAAGGCCTCATTCCCAGGAGCAGCAGACCAGTACAAATCAGACCCCATGACTTTTTTGTGCTTGTTTTGTTTTATTTTGTTTTTGTTGTTAGTTTGTTAAAAGAAAGTAAGAACATGTAATAGATTGAGTAGGGTTAAGTGAGAATCTGTTAGGAGTTGGGAGAGAAAAGAGTACAATCAAATATATTATATGAAACTTTCAAAATTATGAAAAGTGAATATTTACATAAAACCACAAAAATACCCAAGTTATTAGAGGTAAAACATCAATGGAAAAGAAATTTTGAATCTTGGAAATATGAGGAAGAGGGCTGTCTGATCAACTTAAATGAAGAATGGCTCATGCTTTTGAGACCTTGGAAAGGCTGCTGGTTCTAGATATTACAGGACCAGATGGAGGCTAAGACCCACCCAAACCATGTAATTACAGGGACATTGTTTTCAAGAATCTGATCAAAGCTTACCAGTTCTACACAAGGGAGTTGGAATATATTCGAATATGTTATTAACAATGCTTTCTAGATTCTCAAAGAGTTGAATTTGTTACTTAAAAAGGATGTTGTGGTGTTGGTTCTAAGACAGATGCTCATGTATAATAGGCACTTGAGCCAACACTAAGCTACTTCCCCAGTCAAAGAGAAGTTCTTTTTGTTTTGTTTTGTTTTGTTTTGCTGTTTTGTTTTTTGTGGTAATCTATAAATTTAAGAATAGGTGTTAAATAAAAGACTTTAGTTTGTCTTGATTGTTTTCTTGATCTGACTACTCTTATGGACTATTTTCTGACCAATTTAGTTGGAACAAGAACATGGGACACACCACCCATCAGGCAGATCAATAGCCAAAATCTCTGCTTTCCTCACCCTTGCCATAGATTGAGAGCTGACCCTTGCCCCTTAGCTATCGTCAATAAATTTGTTTTATTTTACTTGAGCATTTGAAGTTTGATTTTGCTTTTAACTTTGCTGTAGTTTCAGAGTAATAAGTCATACACTCCAGTATCTACATAAAGGAATGTTACTGCATACAAGAAACACGTTTGCTCATTCTACGGCAGTTTGGCACTTGATTATTTTGCTTTCTCTATGCAAGAATGTAGACATAAATCACTTCATTCATGTGAGAGATGTGTCTCCTGTAAACTTTCTGTTAATGAGTTTATATGGTTTTGTGCCATAGGGCAAGCTAACTATCAATTAACTATCATACGGATATAAACAACTTGGCTAAATTATGACAGATTGACAAAGTAAATCTCTTCAGCTTGAATCTGTTTAACCAGCTTCTGATATCTTTCAAAATAATGTGGGTGTCACAAATATTAAACCCTACAAACAACAAATAGATGAAGCCTCTCTTCCCAGAGTAAAAAATCCTGTTAGATTATAGATATGAGCCCTAGATCTTCTACTACGATGCTGCTGTAGTTCTGCATTTACCACAGTAGGGTGATCCCTTTGATTAATAAATACTTTGAAACATATATGAAAAAAAATCAGTTTTTCTAGTTTATAACTTTGCCAAAAACTAGTGTCTGCTTTAAACAGGAAAAGTTTTAATTGTTTCTAGCCTTCCTATTTATATTTTGTACTACTGTAATTTTTGCCAGTCATGTTGTAACAAAGTCTCACAATATAGATATATTATGATGTAATTCATAAGCTAGAGGCTCTGAAAGAAACAAAGTTGCAGTTAGTTGGTTCCTTTTTCCAGATGAACCAAGGATATCCTCTGAGGGCTTTATCTTTTATAACATTTTTACTGTGTTATTTTTGTAAAAAGAAAGAAAAAGAAAAGAACGAAAAAGAAAAATAAAAAAAAGTCTCATTTCTGTAGACATGCATCATACGGGGTTTAAACCTATCTTAGTAACTTCCTTTGAAATTTATTGCCCTTGATAAGACTCAGTCTCAGTAAATTATTCCATGAAGTGCTGGGATTGGGATGTCCACATATCAATTTGTGGCAGGACATAATGTGTACAGTAGCTCTAATATAAAATTGATATTTAAATCACAAGGTTGCTGCAAAGAATCAAGGTGCTCAATTTTATTTTCCTGTCTTTATTTTCCTGTCCTGGCCTTAATCATCCTGAAATTGACCTCAAGGGAGTAAGAAGTGGGGTTAAAAAAGTTTAATTTGCGAATTATATTCCATGTTTTACTGCTGAAAATCACTTAACATACATTCATTGTTTCCTTAGATATATCCAATTTTGAATCACTTCAGTAACATTTTTAGCAGTCTAAGGATTTTTCTATAAAATCATTTGTATTGGTTTCATCGCTTGCACTTGGTAATAGGTAGGATTGATCTAGTTAATGCTATTTTATCAGCACACTGATCCTTTTTTTTCTTTTTTTTTAATTTTTTTTAAAACAAATTGTAATTTTTTACTTATTCACATAGGGGTTATAAACATAAAAAGGCTGGACGTGGGGAAGGGGATAGGGGATGATACTGGAGCGTGGGTGTTCAAGGGGAGTACAGATATCTTCCAGAACAAGGTATTGGCTGGGTGAAGGTTCAGGGAACAGGTCACTATGACTCTGCCTATGATTCACTTGTCCTTATCTAAGTTGGTATTATCTGCCAAGGCTACCTATTTACAAGGTCTATGACTACTCAGGCTGGTAAATTTCCACAAAAGCTACCTGTTTAAAATAGCTTATAGCCATCTGTTTCAATGTTTTTCCACAGAGACCCAAGACTTGGTGTTAGTGTACATGTATGACAGGCCTATCAGCACACTGTTTCTTTACCACCATCCTAATGCCTTTTTGTCCTACCTGGCTTTAACTATCAACCTGTGGTAACCTAAAAATCATCTGAGAAGACAGTCTGTGTGAGGGATTCCTAAGTTATTCTGACCTGTAGGCATGTTGTTACATTGATTCTTCATTAATATATGAGGAGCTAGTTCACTGTGGCCCTTACCATTTCCTGGATATACAGTAATCCAAAATAAAGCTAGCTAAGAAGACTCCAGTTTAACAGGCATAATTGGAAAGGGAGGAATTCATGTAAGTCTTTCAATGTACAGAGAGTACCGATAGTCAGTGGCTTCTGAAAGTATTCAGAGTTAGTTTCCTATGGAATGACCTCATTAACAGTTTGTTCAATGAAAGGAGGTCAATCCGGGACACATGTGCACATAAGCAATACTAGATAAACTCAGTTTGGTGTATGTCATGAATAAGCACATCTAACAATAATGATTTAGAAAGAGATCAAGAATTTAGGAGGAAGAAGTAGGGCATAGAAAGAGTTGGAAGAGGGAAGGAGGCCCAGGAATCATTTTGATTCAGTGCTCATCCATGACATTCCAAATGAAATAAAAGTAAAAGAAAGACAAGAAGAAAGGAAGGATAGAAGAAATGAAGGAAGGAAGAAGAAAGAATGAAAAAAAAGACAGACAGACGTAAGCATTTAAGCAAGCCAGCAAGAAGTGTTCCTCTATAGATTGTGCTTCAAGTTTTACCTTGAGTTTCTGTCCAGACTCACCCCAATGTAAGACTATATGTAAAACAAAATAATCTCTTCCCTCCTTAAACTTTTTAGCCATTTCCTTTGTCATGGCAAAAGAGTAAAACCAGACCTCCCCCACTAATATTTCTTTTCAGCTACCTGGAAAGTGAAGAAGTTCTTTTCTGAATTTTTCTGGGAGCCAGTAGCTGTGGCATGACCTAGGCTTAAAGTCCAGTACTATGATGACCATAACTCGTAAGTACGCCTCTATGTCTACAGCTTGAAAGATAGCTTGTAGTTTTGTGTTTGCTTGTTTGTTTGGTTGGTTGGTTTGGTTTTTGTATAATTTTCATTCTAGACTCCGGGGACTTTTCTTATGCTTCTACAAGAGTAACACTATTTATACACAAAGCTTTCTATGATTTTCAAGGTATATTCTGCTAGGAAAAATTTTTTTGCATCGTTTGCTTTTGTCATGTTATTGGAAAGGAAATCTGTGTTTTGGATATATAATTAAAAATACAAAACTGTTAACTATCAATGAAATCATACATCTTTAAAATGACATAAGAAAAAAAGGTTTAGAATTTTAATATTGAAACAAGGATATTTTGTAGTTTTGAAATGTTTTTAATCAATAGGCATATCAAAAGGTCAATAACATGAAAAAAGTGTTTATGAAGTATCTTTAGACTTATAGATTATTACAAACCTTGGGAAATTATTTTCTTCATTTAAATGTGATATTATTCTTAAGTTATAAAATCTTTACCATTTTTTTATTTCCATGACTAATTTCCAAATAATGTGACATGAAGTAAAAGCTACACATTCTGTTTATCCAGCTGCTAGAAGTGAGAAATTTATCTAAAGAGTAAGTTTTATTATTGTTGGTTTTATTTGATAATACTTTACATCAGTATACAAAGTTGGCTGACTACCACCTTCTCAAGACTGTTAGAAATTAGATATATATGATCAATTATTGAAATGTTATAGCTGCCCTCCTGTACATTGTCTTATCCCTTCTCCGGGTATACATTGCTCATACAAGGATAAGATCAAGGCCCCATGTTTTGTTTTGTTTGTGTTAAACTGTCCGCAACTATGAATTTGTTTTGTTTAGTCTGTGTAGGGAAGGTATAACATATTCTTATTCAAGAGCTACACTGTGCACTTGTCTTACCTCAACTTGTATCTTGCTAACAAGAACTGTTAGTGCTAAACATTTTCTTTAACTTCATTACAAACAATCATTTTAAAGTCATTTTAAATTAGTTCTCCATGCTGTGTCTATTTTCTTGGTTATATATCATGCATTCACTGAAATCTAACATTTTATTTGCCAATGTAAAGAATAACTTTGTATCTAATAGAGAGAAGAGAAGTTTGTTCAAGACAAAAACTAACCTTCCTATAGATTTAGAGATGGGAATATAAAACTGAGTGTAAGGGATTTTTACAAACCCCATATGGCCACAGATGGACATGATATTTTTTCAAGACTATTTCTCCATCTATAAAGCTTTCAGAATTATTAGTATTAATAAATGTAAGAAAATATAAATCATTTTTAGAGCTCTAGTGTGCTATTTCATATTGTTGTGTAACCTTCTGACCCACTTAAAATGAACACGTAGGGAATCTATTTTAATAGCTTCTTCCTGTAGGCTTCAGGGATTTGATCAGGAGCACTGATCTTAAAACAAAAGTGTACTTGGGTATTTCAACTCATTTCAAGAGTTCCATGCCAGAAAGTTTCGCGTTGAGGTGGCATCTCCTAGGAATACCAGTGAAGAAACAATACAGAAAGAGGTAAGAAAAGAGAAATGTTTGCTCAACACTCTGCATGCCGGAACAAAGTGCAACATCATTTACGGAAGGTTTCTTCCTCCCAAAGTGACAGGTTGCCATAAATCACTAATTTCTCAATTTTGAGAGGGAAGATGGAATATAGAATAAGGTCATGTTCAGTTCAGAGCAGGAAAACCAAAGCAATGTGCTCGTTGAACTTGAAATAATATTTTACCAAATCTCAGAGGAAGTTCAACAAGAGTGTATTATTGTTGTTTTCATTTTAAACAGATAGGATATAAAAACATTTTTGCTTCATTTCTAAGATATTATAGGATGATCTAAAATAACTTTATTTTTTATTTTATATATATATATATATATATATATATATATATATATAAAATATTGGCTGATTATTTTCAATGCTTCAGAAAATAAATGTTGATAATATTTTTATATCTTTAGTCTCCATATGATAGATATTTCTTTTAAGTCTATATTGATAATCTTAGCATTATGCTTTCAATTTTTTATTTTAATCTTAAAATTATTTAAAACTTTTACTGGACTAAGTAGTGAAAACGCATACACAGATAGATGCGTATATACATAAACTTACATGCTTATTCTGTATAATGTGTCCATTTGTGTATTTTCAAAGTTGACATAGGGTGTATAACAGGATTCTGGGGAATCTAACAGCTGTTTTCAAACAGAAAGATTGCCGAGCTAGAAGAATGAGGATACATATGTTTGAAAAGGATTCCTTTTCTTTTCGTGGTCCCAATGGGGCTCTTTTACTATCAATAAAACTCTGTATCTCTCACTTGTCCTACATAAAGGAATGGCACGAAGGGCCACAGACAGGTGTAGGACCATGAAGGGCTGCCTAAAGGGGGAATTGTAGGACCATGAAAGGCAGCTTGGTTTCTGGTCCAACACAGGTTAGAAAACGCTAGATACAGACCCCAAGGTGATCCTAAGGGAAGTTCCTAGATTCCAGGCTCCTGACAGGAGGCTGCAGCCCTCTATAGATTTCGTCCTTTAGTTACTTAGGGCAACGCCCCTACTAGCCCATCCATAGGTAGAGGACATGACTACAGGCTATGGAGCCTCAAGACAGATCCTCATATTAATGAAGTACCTAAAGGCCAAAGGGGTATAGCTAGATAAGCTTTCCTTCTCAGACCTTCCTCCCTGCAAACAGTAACCTCAGGCCGGCTCTGAGAAAACTGGGATACAGTTTCTTATCTACTTTCTGCCATGACAATAAACATCTTAAAATCGTGGACTGCTCTTTTCATCGGGTCTGCATGAGGAACAATGGAGCAAGCCTTCACCTGTAGAGTCACCATCTACTCTCCTGCAGATCTCTCTGTGTTCCCAGCCTTGGCAACCACTAACCCAAGCCAAGGTAGCCAGTACAACCAAGCCGAGAACTCTCATCCCCACAGGACACAGCTTTTCTCCCTTTCTCTCCCCTTGGGCTGTGGACCAATCTAGCCCATGACCCGCACTTTGTTCTCAGCTTTTCTGTGGCTCCCAAGAGCCAGAGATTCAGACCAGCTAGCTCCTGCCCCCCAGGGACATCAGACTGCACTTCAGAGCAGGGTCCTGTGGCTTCACATTGCCCTATGCCAACCAGCACTGGCGTGGGGAGAGTACAGTCAAACTTCATACGCCTCTGTCTTCCCAGAGTGGCCCTAGCTCCTAGCTCCATGGCGGGACAGATGCCGGACACACTTTAACCCAACAACTGGTCCAGGACACACTACTATACAACAGAAAGGCATAGAGATGAACTGTCTAATATTTAGAAAACTCCCTTATATTTCAGATGATGTTTAATTGTCTAAAATGTCTCCCTAAGTATACTAACTCCAGAAGACTAGGGGTTGAGGTTAATTCTCTCAAAGAGCTGACGTTTCTCTTTTAGATTTAGTATCCCAATAGACAGGAACATACTTTTTCAATAACATTATTGGAACTTTAAGGGTTATAATGTCTATCCAAGGCAATATTTTTCCTATAGAATCCTTACTGTACTTTTAATTCATTTAGCCCCAAACATTTATTGGCTATTTCCTATGTTTAATCCTCTTAATCAATTCGAACATGGCAATGGAATTGACATTTCCTGCGGATAATGCAACTGAAAGCCACGTGAAAGAGACGGACGAAGTTAAATTTCAGTAGTCTAAAACGAGTGCCTTCATCAATAAATATAAAGTGTAACCTGAGAAGGGAGGCTTCGAAGCAGGAGTCCAAGAGAAGGAAATACATTCATTACTGTTATTTATGACAAAAAGTAGAGTGGAAGACAGAGCTTGCTAAGACTGCATCAAAGAATGAATGCCTCGTATTCACCTAGGTACAGTCAGAGCTGGAAAACCACAAGCTTCCTCTACTGAAGCTATCCCTGTATAATTTATAACATGGATTCCAAGGGAGAAAGAGCTAAGTTCAATGTCTGGCTCTCCTCGACTCCCGTTCAGTCTCTAATCAGAAATCTCACTTCTCTACCCGTAGGGAAAAATGGATAACTTGGATGACAGAGCCCTGAGGTGTTTTTCTAACAAATTCCTGCACATGGAAACATGAAGAGTTAAATTATAAACAGCAGTTTACCAGGGGCTTGAGTGAAAATCGAGGGATCATACAGAGTCTCCCTGAGGGTGATTCTCCTTCAGATGTCTACAAGTCTCATTATGAACAACTCCCTATTTTTTTGGCAATTGGGCTCTGATATCAAATCACTTCCCCCAAACAGCATGGAATAAAACAGTATAAATAATCTTTATAATGATAAATATCCTGGGACTTTTTTGGCACATATTAAAATATCATTGGTCATAACTCATTTTGAGACATAATAATTGAGGATTTGTTATTGAACCCAGGAAACAGTCATCTTCTCATCCAATTCCTTTATGGAGGAAATGTTCAGTTCGTTCATAGTCCCACAGAAACTGAGGTAACGATAGTGTTTTGTCAATTCAAGAATGACTTTTTTCTTTTAATTTCACAAAAGCAGATTTAAAACTAGTGAATCTCTCTCTTTTCCCTATTTACAAATCTTCGTCGACTTAATCTTGTGTTTACTGTGAAAAAAATGAATAGATATATATCTTTTCTGAATTTATTCTATACATCTCAATATCCTTGTTTTAGCATACAATTCTAATAAAGTTTACATGTTAGTACCTAGACATACATATATGTCTATAGTAAAACCTCAGAAAGTCCATGTAAAGCAGAGACAGGGTCACAGGAGTACGAAGGCAGGTCTCTAAGTGTAGTTTTCTGGTTTGAGAAAATTGAGGACACGGTTCAGCCACAAGCCTATCTCAGTAATCTTACCGTGAGGAGCAACCAACTGCTTGTTGGTTTCTTAAAGAAGACTGTGTAGTGGACTTAAATTAGGATGAAAACAAAACGAAGCACGTTGCTTTTGCCTAACTGCAGATTGTCAGGTAGCAAATTTTAGTTTCATCTTTTTATGTCACATTACCAAATGAAAGCCAACACTTATGTTGAAAATGTTCAGCAGATATTTCTCAAATGCTTTTGTTTACTCTTCTTCATGAGTACTTCAAGAATATATTAATTTGACAAAAATAGATTCCCAGAGTTTTATTTGTTTTTTTCTTCAGTCTATGAATTATTTTTTGTGGGGAGGTGTTGGTTTCTTTTGCATTTTAGGAGATTCAGTGCTCACTTGGGTTGGAAATACAGGGCATACTATGATGGCTTATTTGAGTGAATTTCATGTCTGAGAGATCATGTATATCTTTAAAAAAAAAACTTGAGAACTTGTACTGAATAAATAGTTTAAATTTGAAGCATGATTTATATTCAACGTAATTTTAGATAACATGTATCATAGTATATTAAATAATTTTAGAATGCTTATTGAGCAATACTTTAAAATATTGAGGAAATATTAATAGTGAATTATTTTCTTCTCACTGTCCTATATGTGTGGCATTATATTCATATGGTGCATACAATTAGCATATGGAAATACAATTAGCATTCTTATTTATCAGACCAGGGAAGGCAGAAGGGGCCCAGCATTGGTTAAAAATGAAGCTAAAACTAGAATATCTTGTTTACTCTTAAATCTGCATACTTTTTCCCATAAATCAGGATTTTAAGGTAGAGGAGTTCTTAGAGATTAAAGACATTTTTATTGAACTCAGTATATGGGACATTGGGCTTCGAAAACTTAAATAAATTCATAATTAAGACATTAAAAATATAAAGATGGCTCAGTAGATGAAGCACTTGCCAAAGTTCAGGTTCCCAGAACATGTTTAAATGGCCAGGAACAAGTCTGTGGGGGTGTATCATGAGTATTCTGTACTTTTTTGGCTAATATCCACTTATCAGTGAGTATATAGCATGTACGTCCTTTGGGTCTCAGTTACCTCTCTCAGGATAATATTTTCAATCTCCATTCATTTGCCTGGAAGATCATGATGTCCTTGTTTTTAATTGATGAATAGTATTCCACTGAGGAAGTGAATCATATTTTCTGTATCCATTCATTGGTTGAGGGACATCTGGGTTGCTTCCAGTTTCTTGCTATTGCAAAGAAGGCTGCTCGCTGCTATGAAAATAGTAGAGCACCTGCAATTTGCTCTTGTCAAAAAAAAAAAAAAAAGCAGGGACAAGAATGGATAAAATGGTACAGAGACTAAAAAAGGGGCATACTTAAACCAGTGACCGCCCCAACTTGGGATCCAGCCTGTGGCTGAGCAACTAATCCCTGACACTATTACTGATGCTGTTTTGCTTGCACACAGGATCCTAGCATGGTTGTCATCTGAGAGGTTCTACCTAACAGCTAACTGAAACTAATACAAATATTCACAGCCAATAATGGACAGAGGTTGGGAACCCCTAAGGAAGAGTTAGGAGACAGATTTAAGAAACTGAGGGGTTTGGCAGCCTCACAGGAGGACCAATGGTGTCAGCTGGGTTGGATCCATGGGAGATACCAGAGACTGGGCTACCAGCAAAGGATCATACACAGGCTGGTCTAGGGACAGGCATATATGTGGCAGGGGGCTGCCTTGACTGGCCTCAGTAGGAGAGAATATGCCTAATCCAGTGGAGACTTGGTGTCCCAGGTTCAAGGGATGCCATGGGGTGGTGTCCTCTCAGAGGCAAAAGGGAGGGGGATGGTAGGAGAAATTCTGCAAAGGGGGTTGGAGAGGGCACCATTTAGGAGATAAAAAAAATAGAATAATTAATTAATTAAAATAGACAGAAATATTCAATAGTCCCTTTGTAATCTTAATAAGCATCTCCCTGAGACCAATAGCATGTGAATTCATAGAACACGCTGGCTAGTGTAGCTGGCCTACACTCATAGATATAGTCTAAATTCAATTCAGAGACCCTGCTTAGAAAAACAAAGCAGAGAGGTAGTAAGAAAAACAGCAGACAGCAAGTTGGGATATCACACACCCTCCACATTTGTGTCAATGCAACATGAATGCTTATATGCACCCAACACACACACACACACACACACACACACACACACACACACACACACACACA
>NW_021620841.1:598090-645241 GCF_004785775.1 Grammomys surdaster
ACACACACACACACACACACACACACACACACACACACACACACACAGCTGCAAATAAGTGAGAAAAATAGATTTAAGAAGTACTATTCAGTGTTCTGGGCACAAACTATGAAAAAGAATTACCACAGTGAAAAATCCTAGAGATTTCTGAGGATGCAGTCCCCAAGGGAAGCATTGCCCCCAAAGTGAGTCATTGCAAAACCTAGAAAAGATAAATATGTATTATTATGGATTTCTTACTTCATATCAGCAAATATGCTATTACAGAACTTATGGCAGTGCTAAAGAACCAATCAGAGTTTGTGATTAGTTCACATTCTCTCTTTGAAGCACCAAGATAACTATTGGGCTTACTGAGAACTAATCATTCAATACATTCCAAAACTGTTTTGTTGGCGTCATGGAAACACTTGTTCACAGGCTAAAAGATTAGACCTTTTAAAATCTCAGTTGCTACAGTTGTGATTAGAAAAAATTGTATAAACATTATGCTTTACCTCCAGAAACAATGAAAGCATTGTATAATATCGACTATGTGTCACGGAAAAAAGTTAAATGATATTAAGGAATATGTATATCACCAGCAGACAGATTCCACGGGATAATTATTTGCAGACCTAGGGGTTACTTTTGTCTGCAAGAAAACAGTATCTGTTATATTTTTTCTTAAATGACACATTTCATGTTTCAAAACACTTCTGGTAATTAGCATAAACAGAAGCAGATTCTTTGAGAACTTCGGGAAGAATACATTCAAATCAGAGGTGCTGTCACAATTATTATTTCATACTGAAGATTGCACAGTTAATATACTCGGACCATCTACTATGCAGAATATACTGGGAATTACATGATAGGCAGTACAGGACAAGGTTTCAAAGTATTTTTCCTACTAGATTCCACTTTTTCCCCCCAATAATTATTTTTAAATGATGGAAATATCCTACAGTAACACACACACACACACACACACACACACACACACACACATCACATTTACTATCCCCTTAGTTTCCTCCAACTGTTGTATCATTTTTCTAATTTACTTTTTGGTTTAGTTAGAAAAATGGGTGATGGGGGCTTCTAAAACGTCGAAAGAACATTATTTATGGATTTCCTTTCCTTGAACTCGTACATATATTTGTTACACACAATGAAAAATGACACTCTGCTCTAACTCAAATGGTGTAATTGGATACAAGCCAAGAATTGAACTTCCAGTATGTGCTCTTGTTGGGATTTGTCAACTTATCTGTGCCAGGCAAGTAAAAGATCAGAATTTGTTTGGGTTACCATGTCAAAGAAACGTCATTCTCTTTGTCAGAACCATAGCATATAGTCTTTATTCCTAGAATCAAAAGGTGTTTGGAGAAAGAGAAAAGAATATTTGTTAGTACCCACTGAAGAGGGGAAGACATTTCAAGCAGTACCTAGTTCGAATCTATTCTTACTTTTAGAGCTAAGTTTCAATACACGTCCTCAGGTCCCTCTTGATATTCTCTCTCTCTCTCTCTCTCTCTCTCTCTCATCTTTTTTTTTCAGTTCAGTCTTTATCCCCCTCCTGGTCAGCCTTCCAACAGCTCCTCATCCCATACCTCCTCCCTCATCTTCAAGACCGTATCTCCCTCACTCCACTTTCTGTGCTAACAATAGAAAAGCTCCTTAGCCCAAAATGCCACAGTATCTCAGGCAGGCTCAGACAATCACATCTGTCACACATTCCTAGGGTTGAGTGATTCTGTACTGGCCACCTGAATCAAATTAGGCCAATCAGAAACGTCTGTGTTTTCCAACTTGTAACAAAGAGCAGGTGAGTTTCCTGTTGGTACCGACTTTGATGCATGAGTCATAGTTATAGGTGACCATATGTCCAGTAGAAAAAAAGAGAAGAGTATAGAGTTCACATAGACAAAATGAATGCATCATGATGGCCAGAATTTGAGAACGTGCTCAAGTCTTCACAAAATTATGATATTGTCGCAGGAATTCTCATCTTTACTCTTAGCAAGGCGCCTTCAACTTATTTTATTGTAAATATGGTCTGTTTAATAACAATCGCAACCCCCATTGTGTAATGAATTTATTTATTTCACCTAACTGACTCAATCAGTAGTAGAATTAAGGGATATTCAAGGTTATATGTTCCCAGAAACCTGATAATAATCTAAGGGCAGTTAAATCTGGTTATTATTCTTGGAATATGTTCCATGCCAAGTCAACCAGCTATTATTGCATATTCAGTGGGGGATTACAAGGGAAGTAGACTTTCTAGGAATTTCACATTTAGATTGATTGTGTTAGGTTTAGTTTTGAGAGATTCAGTGTTCTAAGGATTATGTGTGATCCTTAGCTATGCTTATAAATATTAATTTATGTTTATTGAACTCACAACTCCCAAACACACATATGTTTCTACAGGATTAAACATACTATCTTGGGAAACAAAATAAATCTTAAGGTACTTATATAAATTAGAAAATTTTAGTGATTAATTTGTTCCTTTTTTTTGACTAAAATTCTTTCTGGAGGGCCCATATTGTGCAATGTGAAACCGACAACATGAAACATGATACTATGAAATTAGAGTTAATTGTAGCTCGTTTTAAAAATACCTACTTTTCAGTAAACCCCATCTCTAATGCCTTCTTCATACAAAGAGACCCACATATAATAAATGCAAGGAGTTATAGAAAAAAATCAACACAGGATGGAGTTATACTTGGTGCACACAAACACTGAACAGGTTTATTGTTTCTTTTTTCTTTTCATTTATAACAGTCCTTGCTTTATTTAGTAGTGACATTTAATGTTTGGATTAACAATATTGTTTCTGGCCACACAGCTGCCCTGAGGAGGACAAAGAAACAGGAACACATCTCTCTCATCCTCGCCAGACAAGCGACCTGAAGCGTTATTTTTATTGGGATGGATTCAAAATTGTTCTCAACCTCATAAGAATTGCCTTGTTCCACACTAATGTATGGATCTACATTCTTTCTTCTCATTTATTTAACTTTTGTTAAGGTCTGCTGAATACCCTTTTCTTACTCTTGCGTGGTGTTTATTTAATGCTGATGATATAGTTTTCCTTATTGTACATCAGTAGATAAATAAACTTCATTTCTCTAGATGTAAAGCAAGTGGGTGGTGTTGCGATAACTGGAACTAAAACTGTTTGCTGTGCAATGGATAATTAATGTATAATTTTATGAAAATTCAATTTTTGGTAGAACTACTCCTTAAAATTATAGTGACAGAGACATAAAGGGATATAAAAGACCAAATACTAAGGAATTACTATTAGCCATTATTAGCTAGGTAATTTCACCATAATTATAGTTCATGCTAAATTTTCAGATCTTCTTTGCAACAATAAATCTATTTCATTATACTGTCCAGGATTGGATATTTCACCTGTGTCCCTCCAAGACATACTGTTCTACTGTGCTTCCATTCCATGTGAATGTAACAATGATCCTTCAATTATTTTCTCCTCATGTGATTCAATTATTTTTAATAGTGTTCTCAAGTTTAGCAATGTAGCATCTATTATTCAACAATTAAATCTCTTTGTCTTATTTCACTGTCACAATTTTATTTTGCACAGAATACTATCAGATATTTATTAAAATCATTTTTAAGTTTCTTAACACTTTCTTAGAAAGTTTGCCTCATCTTATTTTATTGATCATGCTTTTTGGGTAGACCATATTTCTATTTTAGATCTATATATCATCTCATTTCACTTTTTCATCGTATGTTTCGGCTACTTTTAATATTAAAAATTCTAACACATTTAATTGTATTTTAGATGATCGCTTTTGTAAGACAGTGTAGAATGATGAAAAGAGATTAGGGTTGCAGGATTAATGCATGATTATGTGATATATTAGGAAGGCTTAATCTTATAGTCACCTGTGAATGAGTGTTTATGTCTATGAGCGTGTTGGAGAAAGAAGCAAGTACTAAAAAAAGGGTTAATTTATGGGACGTAAGTAATTACATGTTTTAAGAAGAGAGTAAATGGTAAAAGCTAAGGTCAGTAGTGGTATTTATAGTTATTGTTCCTGTAGATTTATGTCTCATCATTATATTTCTATGATAGAGTATATATCTCCCACACCTACGGTAAACATAAATAGGTAAGTATGCATTTCTCCTTTTTCTGTTCTAGTTCAATGCTTTTAGACATTTGAAAGTTTGTATGCCAGCACACACATATTTTATATGTACATGAATGTACACATAGAAAGACTCTATTAATATATAAAACTGTGTTAGTTCTTGTAGGACATGTTTCTAATTATATATCTGTTATACTCAAGGGACATTTTTTTTCACTTAGAAAACCACTAGGTGGCATTACAAACTGTAATGTTTAATAATGAGTTGATTAAACACATAATAAAATTTTGTTATTAAGCACCTGTTTATAATTTCTTTCAGATACTCTGAGATATCAAGACTTTACCTTTATTTTGGATAGTAATCATGTGAGACTTTGGTTAAAATTAGTATTCATAGAAAATTTTATGGAAAAGTCTATAAAGTCGTTGAAGTATGTCATAAGACTGAAGGACAAGATTTGAGAGCCATTACTCTGTTATATTCTGACTCTCCTGGGACACCATAAAATTCTCAGAGGCTTCATATTTCAAAAGCACACCTGTTTTTAATCGATACTGTCTGAAAAAAATCAGAATAACAATGAAAGCAGGTAAACAATAAAAATCTTAGAACACTTAAATAAAAGTTGGTATAGTTAATTTGAGGTAATATGTTATAGAGAAATTGTTTGTTGAGTCATCCTTAAAACACTGAGACATTTAGATTTTCAAACTGTAAGTGTTCACCTGGAGAGTTGTTTCAGTTAGAGATACACTGAAAGTTACTTCCTGCCCCTGTTAAGTATGGCTTTTGATTTGTATCATGAATAGATGATTTGGGTACTATCTCATCAGTCTTGGGAATGAATATGCACATTGTTGGAAGTCCTTATGAAAGGAGATGAGAAAGAGGCTTCAGAAAAGGGACAGAAAGGCAGGGATAAATGTTTGTGAAATATGGATTTTGAAGATATATTGGGACTGGCAGAATTACCCTTCCCTGTTTTGAAATTACATTGTTGTTTTGGCAGCTATGAGAGAAATGGGATTTCAGATGAGAAGGACAGATTAGGTATCAGCTCTGCTCACTGGCAGGAATTTAATGGGAAATTACTTTTATTGAAACTTGTTAGTAGAGTCTGGAGGTTGCTTTAGAAATGCTTCTAGTCACATGGGTGTGCCATGCCTGGTTATACCAAAATTTTTAAGTAATAAATGCTGCCGAAATTTTGCCTATCAGAAAAATACATGTTTCGTAAGTATGAAAAAGAATACAGAACTAGAATTACTTTTAACAATTCACAGAGAAAGTAATGACCATAATCCTACATTAGTATCCTTCTTCTCTATCTTAAATGCCACACTGGAAGCTAAAAAGAATGTTAGGAAGTATAGATAGGGAGTAGATTAAAAGCAATTGCTAATACATGGAATCAAGGATATGATTACAGAGCAAACACGGATTTGTTGTAAAGTTAGTGCTTAATTCAGGAGACACACCAGTGATGTACTATAGCAAATGAAATGTATCTCATTCTTCAAGGATGGGGCAAGTAAAATACTATTTAAACACAAGTGTGAATGTTAATATTCTGGATAGAAACTTCTATCAGAGGACATTGAAAATATATTGTAAAATTAAATGGACTATCATGAAACCCAAAGCAGTGCCCTTCCTCAGGGTAAGAAAAGAAACAAATAAAACATTCATTTTGTATGACTTATTAATTGTGACATAATTTTGGTTGTAATATGCCACAAAAGTAATCGATTTTGTAAGTATATTTGCGACATAAGTGCTGTTATAGCCATCAGACTTATTTTCTATCAATAGCTATATCTTAATTAACACCTAGCATCAATATAATTCTGACCAGAAACTTTAGATTATTCTTTAAATATCTTTCTCTGTCATATTTCAAATTGTCGGCAGTACTAGTTTCTGCCTTCTAATTGTGTTTAGAATCCCACTGCATAAATTCCACTCTAAAGCTACCAACATGATCTCAGAGGTCCATATCTCTCATGATTTCTGCTATGCTTTACTAAGCTTCTGTTTCCATTATTGCTACTTCTCCGGCTTAAAGCTGATTGTTTTAAAAACCTGAGAACATCTGTCCATAACATTGCATAATAATCTGTTACATAAAATCTGAGGTCATTTTATTATTTATTAATCATATGTGTCTGTATGTGAGTATGTACACATGAGTGCAGGTGCTATCAAAGAGGCCAGAGGCATTAAATTCCAAGAAGTTCATGTTTACAAGCTGTTGTGAGTTGTCTGAATTTTGTGCTGGAAGCAAACTCCGTTCCACAACAGGAACTTTTACAGGATCTTAACTGCTGAACCATCTATTTAATCCCACCATGGTGTACTTAAATTCTTCAGATATGGTTTTAAACTCTCTCTCTCTCTCTCTCTCTCTCTCTCTCTCTCTCTCTCTCTCTCTCTCTCTCCATATATATATATGTATATGTATATGTATATGTATATGTATATGTATATGTATATGTGTGTGTGTTTCTCTCTCTCTCTCCATATATATATATATATATATATATATATATATATATATATGTAATTTATCTTACACATAGCTCTCTATTTGATCCACTAATATTATATTTCTTATTTTGATAAAATGGGCAAGTTGTGAATGACATGATAGAATAGTAGGAAAGGAAAATAGATCCTATGTGCACCAATTTTTGTGATACAAAGGGTTTTGTTTTCTTGAGGTACTCTGTCCTCTTTGTCATTTTTCAACCTCTTCCACATGGTTTCCAGAACAATGAAGGAAGAAATTTGATGAAGACATTCCTTTCAGAGCTAGATATTCTGAGGTCTTTCACATTCTTATTATTTTCAGGCTATGTTCATTTGTAATTGTCTCATCTACTGCAGGGCAAAATTTCTCAGGTCATAGCTAAACAAAGCAATGTACTATGATATAGGTGAATGTCGTTGGGAGTCATTTTATTGTTAGCTTTTGTTTGTTTCTTGTTATTCTGTTTTAGAAAGGTAGTGTTAGATTTTTACCCCAGATCTTTACTCTTAGGTTCTTGGCCACCTAAAGGTGTAAGCTATGGTCTCCGTCTTTCAGAGGGAGCCTTAAATCAAATCAGATATTGCTTGGCTCCTCCCACAAACATTCACATCGTACTGGCATATCTTGCAGTAAGAACACCATTGTAGATCAAAAGGTTTATGCCTGGGTTGGTGTTTACATTTGTCCTTGGTAGCCTGCAGAGTAGCTTCCTGTACCAAAGATATTAGAACAGGTAGAACATAGGGGTGAAGGCACCAAATTTAATTCTCCAAGTTCAATGAGTTGTCTGTAGGTTGTCTTCAAAAATGGGACTTTTCCAGTCGGTTTGTAGAGAGCAACACTTACTCTTGACAAAAGTCAAGTGGTGCTTAAGGCCTCCCATGGAAAGCCTTTGGCTAATATTGTAATTAGGTCTTCTAACCCAATTCCAGGACTAGAAGCTTTATTCAGGTGACAAGGGATGTTTAGTTGGGGCTCTGTCTTCCTCATTATTTGGTGAATTTAGTTAGATTGCTTGCTTGTGTGTGTGTGTGTGTGTGTGTGTGTGTGTGTGTGTGTGTGTATTTAGGAAGCTTCTACTACAATACATTTCTGTATTAAACCAAAACTGCCTTTAATTTTAGCTGTGTCTTGTATTACCTTCCTGTTCCATTCTTCCCTCCCCTTTCTCACTAGACTATCTCATTCCAGCTTCTCCTTCCCTACTGAGAAGTCAGGTGTTATTCTAATAAGTTTGCCTTATATGTTATTTGCTATTTTACAATTGTACGTTTTTACATTCTTTTGTTCTTCTGTATGTTTGTTGTTTGTTATGTGCTGAAGGGAAATTTTTTTAGGGTCCAATCTATTTGGTATTCTCTGTTTCTTGTATCTAATAGGAATCTCCTTTAGGTTCCACAAATTTTCTTCTACAATTTTGTTTAAAATATTTTCTGTTCCTTTGACCTGAGCTTCTTCTTCTCCTCCCTCTATTTCTATTATTCTTAGATTTTGTCTTTTCAAAGATTTCCAGATTTCCTGAGGGTTTTTGTACCAAAATTTTAATCAAATTTAGCATTTTCCATGACATACCTATCCATTTCCTCTCTCCTGTGTTCAAGGACTGAGATTACGTATCCCATGTCTTGTATTCTGTAGTTCCTGTTCAAGTCCCTAAATATTTTATCTCTAGAAGTTCCTCTGTTTGTATTTTCTTTATAGATCCTTTCTTCCAGTTTTAGTTCTTAAAGAGTTTTATGTTTTCCCTCAATTGTTTATTTATCTTTTCCTGGGTCCCCTTAAGGGATTTATTCATTTTCTTCAGGGTTTTTCTATAATTATTTAAGGGATTAATTAATTAATTAGTTAATTAATTAATTTTCTCTGATGTTCCTGGTTAGGTTCCTAAATTTTTCAACTTCATATTATCCTTGGTTTGAGTTTTTCTTTCTTGATCCTATTTCCTTTTCATTTATTGGACTGCTTTATTCTGTTTGTGTTTTCATAGACTCCTTTAAGGGATGTGTTCATTTCCTCTCTAAGTTCATCTATAATATTCATGAAAGGTGTTTTAAGGTCTTTATCTTGTGCCTCAGCTATGTTATAATACCCAGAGATGGATCACTTGGCTGTAGTGTGTTAGGGTCCATGAGTCACTGAAGAATGATATCCTAGACTTAAATAGTATGCAAAAACAAAGATGTTCAATTCCTGTATGCAGGGGCCCAATTCCATCACGATGGACAAACTCCCAACTGAATCTTCAGATTCAGTTTTAAAGCCAGAAAGTAAAACTTTAGGGAGGTGTAGGTGATCTATATCTTGATTGGTGGGTCCTATTTCTGTGGATCTGGATGATGCTATGATTCAGACTAACTATTCCTACTTAATGTCAAGGAGGGTTAGTTATTGCCCTTTTGGCCATAAACTTGGCTAATTGTCATTTTGAAAGCTGGGGAGGGCTCCCTTTTATATATGCCTGTGGTTGTTCCAGTAACTGACTTGTTCAGTTCTGGGAAGTAAAAAATCAGGCCTGGTCTCCTAAACTGCTAGTTTGCATCCTGTCATGGAGTCATTGTGCCTCAGTCCAACTCACTCCTTTCAATGGGGGCACATTACTGCTATTGGTTATGATTCAGCTCCAGTCTAAGCATCTAGGGTTGTGTAGATTATAATTCTAGGTGCAGAAATCTGTTCTCATCTTTGCTGAATGAGTAGGTTTTTTCTTTGATTTCTGTTCCCCTCTCTGGTTGTTTAAAGAGTGATTGGTTGTGTGGTGCCTGGTATAAAATTCCTCCGGGATTCTCATAGGTATTATAACTGTGAGTTCCATGTATTGAGCTCTGACACATGGGAATGATGTCAAGCTACCCCTAGGTAGGAGGAGGTCCACAGGAGTGAGGAATGTAGAGTGTTCAACCAGGATCAGCTTAGTTTCCTGAGAATGTGTAAGAGAGAAAGGAGAAGCCACAAAGGGTATTCTGTTACACTGCTGATGATGATACTGGGAAATTGGATATGAAGCAAGGAAAGGAGAAAAAAGATTAGCCATTTTTACTATATTAATTCTACCAATCCATGACCATGGGAGATCTCTCCATTGTCTGAGACCTTCTTCTATTTCTTTCTAGAGAGACTTGAAATTATTTTCATACAGGTCTTTCACTTGTCTAGTTAGGGCCTCCTCTTGAGCTGGATCCCATTTTGGGCCTGTCACCGGACCTTCTTTTCCTCAGGTTCTACTCCATTTCCATCCATGCAGTTCTTTCAGACAGGAACAATTATGGGTCAGAGTTTTGACTATGGGATGGCGATCCCATCCCTCACTTGAGGCCCTGTCTTTCTGGTGGAAGTGGTTTCTACAATCTTCCCTCTCCCCAATGTAGGGCATTTCATCTAAAGTCCCTCTCCTTGAGTCCTTAGAGCCTCTCACCTCCCAGGTATCTGGTAACTCTGGATGGTTCCCCCAACCTCCTAACTCCCAAGGTTGCATGTTTCCATTCTTTCTGCTGCCTCTCAGGGATTTCAGTCCTGTTACCCAACCCAATATAAGATCATTTTCCCTTCTCTATCCCTCTCATCTCCTTTCCCTCCCAGGTTCCTCCCTCACCCCTTTTAGTTTCTTTCTTTTCCCTCCCAAGTTGGACTGAGGCTTCCTCACTTGGGCCCTTCAGCTTGTTGACCTTTTTGAGTTCTCTGGGCTGTACCTTGTGTATTGGCATTTTTTTTTTTTTGGCTAATATCCACTTATTAGTCAGTACATACCATACATGTCTTTTTGAGTCTGAGTTACCTCACTCAGGTTTACATTTTCTAGTTCCACCCATTTCCAAAACTCAGGATGTCTTCTTTCTTAATAGCTGTGTACACATTGTGTAAATGAACACATTTTCTGTATCTGTTCTTCTGTCATGAGACATCCAGCTTGGTTCCATGGTTTGCTTTTCTAACATATGCTAAAATGAACTGTTGAATGATGAGCGTAAATTTTGTCCTTAGGCTGAATTGTATGTTTTTAAATTGGCCTTTTAAATGTAAAAAAATAAATATTATTTTATTTTTTCTTGTTATTGATGGAACAATTAATTTGGATGTTAGATTTCAATGTCAAAAGAACAAGAATTATTCTAAAAAATAATTCAATTTCATGTAGAAATAAATCCCTTGTAACGTTTTCTATCTAGGTGACATGGTGACCACAGGTTTAAATTCTGTCAAATTTTTTTATACCTCTGTTAAGCTAAAATATTTCTTTTTGTTATGGCTCCTTTGTTTTACTTATAAAACTATAGCAGTTACCAAATAAATTAACCATACTGAAGATGTAAAATGTAATGATTTGGTGTGGGACTGTAGAAATCCTGGGGTGTTTGGCCACGCCCCCAGAACCCAGAGACCTAACATGCAGTGGGTCATATAAGGCACAGGTAGAGGGCATGAAACAAGTCTCTGCCTCAAGATTTAGATTTTACCTAAAGGCCCTAGCCCCTCCTTTTCCCCTGCTCCCCAATATAAGCAAGCCCCTTCTGGCATTTTGTGGGAGAGCACCACCATTCAGATACAACCATCAACATGATCAATAAAATCTCCATGTCTTCAATTCCATGTGTCTCCTGGGACTCTGTGCTCTCATTGTGTAAGCTTTCCCCGCCCTCCCTGTGCTCCCTGCACTCCCTGCTGCAGCTGCAGCAGCAGTCCTGTGTACCTGGGCCCTCACGGGCTGTCCCGGGGACTCAGCCAGCTGCTGCAGAGCACACTAGGTCCCCGCTCTCCCCGTTCAAGCCATCCGTGTGGCTCTCTCTCCTCTGCAAACGCAGTTCCCAGGATGGAGTCAGTTGAGGGGCCGTGCCAGTTTTGAACCACAATTTGGGATGTGTTTACTTTGTGAAACAAAAACAGAAGCCATTCAGCAATTCCACCATCAATAACACTACATTAACATCCTCAAGCCTTGTTCTCCACATATGCACTCTGTGCCTTGGGCTGGATTGATTCCACATCTCATCTGCTGCAGAATCAGAACAGCACCTAGCTATGATCCTTCTAGGAGCTCGAAGTGTGGATGCTTTGGTCTTTCTTAGAAGGAGAAACAGAAGAAGAAATATGGAGACAAAGTGTGGAGAAGAGAATGAAGAAAAGGTCATCCAGAGACTACCCCATCCCATATAGAGTCACTGAACCCAGACATTATTGTGGATGCCTAGAAGTGCATCAAAAGGAGACTGATATAGCTGTCTCCTTGAGAGGCTCTGCCAGAGCCTGACAAATACAGAAGTGACTGCTCAAAGCCATCCATTGAACTGAACATGGGGATCCCAATGGAGGAGTTAGAGAAAGGACTGAAGGAGCTGAAGGGGTTTGCAACCCCACAGGAAGAACAGCAATATCAATTTATCAGACCTCTCCCCGACCAGAGCTCCCAGGACTAAACCACGAATCAAAGAGTACACATGAAGCGCCCCATGACTCCAGCTGCATATGTAGCAGAGGATGGCCTTGTTGGGCATCAGTGGGTAGAGAGGCCTTTGGTCCTGTGATGACTCTATGGCCCCGTGTAGGGGAATGCCAGGGTGGGAGACAGGACTGTGTGTGGGGGTGGTGGAATACACTCATAGAAGCAGGGGAGGGGAGACAGAATACAGGGTTTTCTAATAAAAATTACCAAAGAAAGAAAGAAAAAAGAAAAGAATCCACTTACCTGAGAAACAACACTTAATGGCTCTTTCTCTGTATGGATTTAGTTATTGAATCTTCCAATTTAATGCTTGTTTACAGAACTGTAATTTTCTTCCTTCATAGCTTATGTTACAGTCTTTTTGTCTGTGTGTTTGTTTGTTTTCCCCATTTTCCAGGGATGGACACTTAAGATGATTGTCTGGAGTGCTGTGAACATTTTTGCAATTAACATGGCTGTTCTGATTCAACTTCCAATTAGCTTATTTTCCTTTCCTGGATATGTGCAAGGATACACTGGCAGGTAGTTTTGCTTTCAGTTTCTCCACTTCATCCACATTATTAATAATAATTTTTTTTATTTTATTAATCATTCCATTCGTTTACATATCAAATGACATCCTACTTCCTGGTTATCCCTCCACCAACCCTCCGTCCTGCATCTGCCCTCACCCCTCCCTTTTACATGGATGAGGGTGCTCCCCCACCCACCCACACTCTCCCACCCCACCACAGTTGTAGCATCCCCCTACACTGGGGCATCAAGCTTCCCAGGGCCCAGTTATTTATTCCCTTAACATCCAGATCGAAGCTTTCCTTCCCTCCTCTCCTCCCCAATCCCTCCCTTTCACCTCTTCACCTCTCCCTAAATCCATCCCTCCTTCTCTTCTCTGCAGAAAATGGGAAGCCTCCCATGGATATCACCAAGCCTTGGTACATCAAGTTGTAGTAAGACTAGGCACATCCTGTCCTAATGTAGCTAGACAAGGCAACCCCTTATGGGAAAGGGATCCAAAGGCAGGCAGTGTAGTCAAAGACAGTGCCTGCTCTGGCTTTAGGACTCTTACATGAAGACCCACCTGCACAAATGTTCCCATGTGCAGAAAGGCTAGGTCCTTTCCATGCATGCTGTCTAGTTGGTGGTTCAGTCTCTATGAGCTTCTGTGAGCCTCTATGATCCCAGGTTTTTTGATACTGTAGCTTTACTTGTGGTGTCCTTGACCCCTCTGGCTCCTTCAACCCTTCCTCCTACTCTTCTAAGGATTTCACTCTTCTGCTTAATATTTGGCTGTGTGTCTTTGCATCAGTTTCTGAAGCCTCTCTCATGACAGTTAAGCTAGGTTCCTGTCCATTTTGTTGTTTGTCACGATGACTACAGACATTTCTTTTCCTACCAACAAACAAGTGTTTCACACTTTAAAGCTTTCAACAAACTACTTATTATATATATATATATATATATATATATATATATATATATATATATATATTTGTTTTCACATTATTATCTGCCTCTCTCTCTCTCTCTCTCTCTCTCTCTCTCTCTATCTCTATCTCCCTCTGTGTGTGTGTGTGTGAGTGTGTGTGTGTGTGTGTTGGACAGAGGACATTGTGTGCATCATGGTGCCTGTGTAATGATGATTTGACAAAAAAACCTTTTCCACATATGCTTGTTTCCTTGTCCAAGTAAAGAAGGGTAAAATCTCCTTGTTCTGTTTTCCCTACCTCCTTTATAATATTACAAGAAAGTGTCTGTGGAAATCTGTCTGGGGCATTTCCATTTCCCTTCCATTCAAATAATGTAAATAGTGGAAATAATTTAAACTTATGTCATTGTTCCAAGCCATTTGCAAGATGATCAAACTCAGTCTCAGGGTTTCTCATTCCATGAAAAGTAGCTTAGACTTTTGCAGAGTAAAATGCCCATATGCAAAAATAAAGTAGCTTTCAGCATAGAGGAAAGATTCTGACATGTCAACACATACTACTCTGATTTTCATTGTGTTTACCTCCAAGATACTATGTGAGAAAAAACTAGAGTAGCTGAAAAATATATTTAGCTATGAGCCACCTGATACAGTATTCATTTAGTATGACGTTAAGTTCCCCAGGCCTTGAAAATATTAAGAAGAGCAATATTTAGTTGTTACCTTTAAATGTGACACTGTGTGGTCTATTAAGATTTAATACAGTCAGTCATCAACTACGTAACTTTGATCTATTGAGGAGCCACTGCTGTTAACTCTTGATTATTATTTGAATCATAAGCTATCCTCCTGTCTAAAAGATAAGAGATACTTCTTTATGTCATTCATCTCTACCATACACATTTTCTCACTCTCCATCACAAAGTCATTTCAAAAATAACATTCTGTTCAATATGATTTCTTTGTCATTTATTTAACTTCCACTACTTTCTGTTTCTCTTGTATGTTCTCAGCTCGTTTCGAGTGCCATCTCTACAACAGTCTCCGTCTAAAAAGCAAAAACAAAATATTTTTACCAATGTCCATGTCTAATTTGCTTTTTCTTAATCCCAGCTTAATTCTGGTCTATGTCCTATAGATTTTCTGTATTCATCGTCCTGTAAGAATAGCAACAACTACTGCCTTCCAATAAATCAAAAGAAGATAATGTTCTAGGCTCAGAGGGATTTAGTCTTAGAATGTGAATATAATACAGCCTATGAAAATATACCAATGCAATTAATTTTTTTATTGGTTATTTTGTTTATGGACATTTCAAATGTTATCCTCCTTCTCATTTTCTCCTACACAAACCCCCTAACCCCTCCTCCCTCCTCCTACTTCTGTTAGGCCGCTTTCTCACCCATTCACCCTCTCCTGCCTCAGTTTCCTTGCATTCCCTTACTCTGGGTCATCAAGACTCCACTGGACCAAGGACCTCCCCTCCCAGTGATGTCTGATAAAGCAATCCTCTGCTACATATCCAGCTGGAGCCTTCAGTCCTGCCATGTGTACTCTTTGGTTGGTGGTTTAGACCCTGGGAGCTTTGGGAATCTGATTTGTTGATATTGTTGTTCTTCCTATGAGGTTGCAAACCCCTTCAGCTCTTTCAGTCTTTGCCCTAACTTCTCCATTGGGGTTCCCCCACTTAGTCTAATATTTATTTATTTGGCTTTGTGAATCAGCATCTGTATTAGTCAGGCAACTAATGATTTAAGATCATAAGGGGAAAAGCCTACACATTCCTATAAATACAGAAAACAATGATGAACTTCAATATTTTTTCATGACAATAACTCATTCTTTTCTGAAAAAAAACATGTTAAATATCTTATATGTCTAAATCTGCACATAAACCATTTCTCAATAACTGAGAAAACAAAAACTGTCTCATAATCCTGAACAAATAAAAGGTGTCCACTCATACTGATTCTGTATACTTTAATGGAAGTCAAGCTAGATTAATCTAGAAAGAAAAATATATGAGATAAAATTATAGAAACAAAAAAGGCCAATGTGTTGATTATATGATGTCAGTACTCCCATGATGGACAAATTAATGATTTGGACCAAATGTGGGACTGATAAGTAATCTGAAAAAAGGAAGAAAGAAAGGAAGGAAAATGAAAGAAAAAGAAAAGTTGATTTTATGACATCACTACAAGGAATAATAAGTTTATAATTTTAATTTAATATTAAGCAGTTTCCTATTCATTACCCAGACAAATTTCTTAGTAGAAAACTATCTTCACATAAAGATACAGGATAGGCTTCAAACCTTAAAGGTTAGAGTTGATATATGATTTCATTGTTTAAAATTCACAGATAAATGGATGGAACTAGAAAATATCATTCTGAGTGGGGTAACCCCGTCACAAAAGAACACACATGGTATATAGTCGATAAAAAGTAGATATTAGCTCCAAAGCCCAGAATACCCACAACACAACTCACAGACCATAAGAAGCTCAAGAAGAAGAAAGACCACAGTGTGGATGCTTCAGATTTATTCAGACAGGGGAAGAAAATAGTCTTGGAAGGTAGAGCAAGGGAGGGATCTGGGAGGTAGAGAGGATGGAGAGTAAAAATGAGGGCCAGGATCAGATGCAGGAAGAGATGGGGCAGAAGTACAGAGGGTGAAAAATTTGAATGGAGGTGTGTAGCAGTGGGGGATGGGGAACTGGGGGTAGGCAATAGCAAGTCCCAGATGACAGGGACCCACAATGTTCCCATGACCCAACAGGGATGACGTCCAAAATACCCAACAAAGGAGAGAAAGAATCTGTAGAGATCATTCCAGTGGATGGAAACCACCCCCAGTTGAGGGATAGGGTCACCCACCCACTTTACAAATATTAAGCCAGAATTGGTCCTGTACAAAAGAAATTCATGGACAAAGAGTGGAGCAGAGACTGAAAAAAAAGGCCATCCAGTGACTACCCCACTTAGGGATCCATCCTATCTGCAGACACCAAACCCAGACACTATTACTGATGCCCTGTAGTGCTTGGTGACAGGAGCCTGGTATAGTTCCTCGAGCGACTCTTCCAGTGCCTTACCAATACAGATGCAGATAGATGTATCCAACCATCTGATCAAGCACACTGACCCAAATGGAGGAGTTAGTGAAAAGACTAAAGGAGCTGAAGAGGTTTGCAACTCCATAGGAAGAACAACATCATTAACCAACCAGATACTCCAAAGCTCTCAGGTATTAAATCATCAACAAAAGAGGGACCCATGTCTCCAACTGCATATGTAGCCATCAATGCCCTTATCTGGGATCGATGGGAAGGGAGGTTTTTGGTCCTGTTGAGGCTCAATGCCTCAGTGTAGGGGAATGATAGGGCATTGAGACAGGAGTGGGTGTGGGGGGAGTACCATCATAGAAGAAGGGGGAGGAGGGAAGGGGATAGGGGGATTGTGGAGGGGAAACTGGGAAGGGGGATAACATTTGAAATGTAAATAAATAAAAAACCAATAAAAATGGAAAAGAAAAACAAGTTTTATCATCAAAAAGAAAAAAAAAAATCTTGCCTGTCCATCAGTTCCATCCTGTTGCCATTGATCATGGCTTAAAACACTGGATTCTTCCGTTCTTGAAAACAGACTTGCAGGTATAACTCTTATCATTCTCAAACTGGGAACCCATCACTGGTTCATGTCATTATGAGACTTAACCCACTTGTGAGAACTAATTATACTTTTGCTCCCCAGCTTGTAGATAGCCATAGCAAAGTGATTTAATTCCTGGTTTAAGAGTCAGTCTGGTGAATCAGCTCTGGTGACCACTTATATTCTCTTTGTTCTGTTTCTTTCATGGATCCTAACTAGTATAGATTATTGCAGCATGCATTTTATGATAACTTGATATTATCACCTGAGTAAGAACCTCATCAAAACTTTCTTTAAAATGTTTTGATTGCCTTTTTGAATGTAGTTGAAATTAAATTGCCAATATCACCTTTGTCTCCTTCTGTTTAAAGTTTCTTGACACTTTTGTACAATGATTTTTGATCATATTCACCCCTTTAGCTCAACTCCTACCAAGTCTAGTCTCCTCTCTATCACCTACATTTGTCTCTCTTTCAAAAAACTTATTATAGTTACAAAAGTTTAAGGATCATATTTTTATTATTTCTCTGGTACACAGTGAATCAAGTAACAGCTGGAATGTCCTGTTGAGTCTTTTACTCATTCTAGAAGATTGGAATGAGTAGTTTGTAGAAATTGTTAGAATAAAAAGAACATGGTAAGCAAAACATTGGTGAACATCCGAGGCTCACACTCATTTGTGAGCAAAAATAATGGCACTGTAATGGAGAATGTACACAATGCTATGCTTTTGTTGGAGCATAACAGAAAGGGACAGAGTATGAATGTAAACTGTAAAGTTTTGCAAATAAGTATGTAACAGTATTACTCATTGATAATCTCAACTGTATTACATTAATTTAGGTTCCTAATAGTAGAGCAAGGAAAGGATTTCAGGTAAAGTGAAGGAAACTCTATGTTAATGATTCTGACTAGAGAAACAACAAAGTGTCTAAGAATAAAAACTTTTTTAAAAAGATTTATTTTATTTATATGACTATGCTGTAGCTGTCTTCAGACACACCAGAAGAAGGCATCAGATCCAGTTATAGAGGTTTATCAGCCACAATGTGATTCCTGGGAAGCAAACTCAGGACCTCTGAAAGAACAGTTAGTGTTCTTAATCACTGAGCCACCTCTTTAGCCCCAACGATAAATCTTAATAAAAACAAACCAAAACAATAGATTCCATGTTTTGATATTGTCTATTTATCCATCAATAAAATAGTAGCACAAAATAGAGAAGACCAATGCCAGTAATTTACCAGAGCTTAAAAGAAAAAAAAGGTGTCAATTTTCCTTTAACTGTATTTGTGTTCCATTCATGTGTATACTTTTCCATTATTCATTATTTATTATCTGATTTTCATAATTAAGTAATTGGTTTCGTGTGTGTGTGTGTGTGTTTGCAGACGTTAGGGTGTCGTATAGCATGTAGGAATGTCAAAAGCCAAGGAAATTACCAGAGTTGATTCCCTTATTGATTCTAGTCATTGAATTCAGTAAATCATACTTGGCAAATATTTATCCACCTAAGTAACTTGCCAGCTATGTATATAATTGAGAAAAAAGAAATTATGGACAAATATAACCATCAACCTGTTTGAAATGGTTTGCTTTGGAGTGATGTATGTGAAGATTTGTCTATAATCTAAAAATATTTAAATAGTTATATAAAGGAGTTTCAGTAATTTCATGAATATTTGTTATATCATGATCAGAGTTAATAGGAAAAGTAGAGTTGGCTTACTCTACTCTGATTTTAAATGCTTGCTTTAACTAATGTTAGAGGAAAAATCAACCTAAGAAATGATGCTATTCAAAATGAAAAAGAATTACCAAATCAATAATTTTTCTGTGGTCTTATTCATTAAATAAGAATGATTAATATTCATTAGATAATTGAATGAAAATAATTATAAACTCTGACAATATATTATAATTGAGCTGCGTATGTAATATTCTATATTTGAAATATCTCAATGACTGTTATTGTCTCCAATGAGAAACATGTTTTCTATGTCTCAAAATTTTATAATAGAGTCATTATTAATTAATCTTCTTGACTTTAAATGATTCAGTTATATTTTTTTGCTTCAACCATTTTACTTCCCAACTAAAACTTTCTGTGTGGTTTGCTCATGATTTGGAATGAATAATCCTTCTCTCTACTTTCTGTTCTATCATTCTTACATCCATATACTGATAATTTTATTTATTTGTTTAAAACTGTGTTCTCATATCCACCAAATATTGAGATTTTTGTCAGAAAGATCACACTCGCCAATTACTATCACCTTGGCTTATTTGAATTTACATACTATTCACAATTTTACTAAAAGACTATTTTAACATGTTTTTCACAAATTATTTAAATTAACTTTTCCTCAATTTGGAAATAGAATTTCCTGAAATTCACTTTGGTTTTATCATCACTTAAATGAAGATGGGAAATGAATATATAATCACACCACCATCTATTTGTAATTGTTAGCACTTGAGAGAGGGAGAAATAGTTTTCTCTAAAAGTCTAGCTCCTGGTAAGTCATCTAGAATAGATGGTAGTGGGAGACCATGTGTCCAAGAATATTTGCTCAGCACCAGTTCATCTTAAAAGCTTAGAAATAAATATACAAATTAGTGGATAAGAAAGAGGAAGATGTTGTGATCATAAGGCTCAAGTCAAGAATCTTAGTTGATTTTTTATCCACCATATACCATATTTCTGAACTTTTACTTTGTACCTTTTGTTGAAAGTCTGCAAAATATGTTCCTAATATTGAGAGAGGGAGGATCCACTATTTTTCTTATGGTTGAAGTTAGATTTCATTCCCTGGTGTCATAAATACAAATAACACATGAACAGAATGTTAATTCTAAATTAATTGGTAGTTATTTGAAATAATTGCAAGCAATAGTTGTTTTAAGTAATAAACAACAGTCATTAGCAATATTATATAGGTGCTATTAAATGGAAATAGAATGAAATTAATGTTACCACAAAATATCAACAAATATAAAAAAATGAAACATGGCAAGTCCATACATAAGAGATAATAGAATAATTCAATATTAACCCTACACTTGCATTATTATAATATGATCCTTTCAGTTGAAAACAAATGACCTTAAATGACTTTTTTCTCATGGCCACTTATTCATATAACAATCAACTATTTATTGATGACTCTATAGTGATTCAAGTTCCACAGGAAATTGAAAAAAAATATATCTTAAAGGAGAAAACAGTTCAGTGAAAAGAAAGTTATTACCTAATTGCAACAAGGGAATAATAACAGAATTAGAAAGTTGCTATGGAAACAGACAGTGACATGCTATAAAGCATGAAGAAAAAAGTAATGTTTTTTGGGGTGAGATTGTTGTCATAGATTAGACTGAAAAGCGTAGATCCTTATGTGTGAGAGAAAAACATCTGATTCTTATTGATTCTCTGCATGGTTCACAGTGAGAGAACTTTTAGATTAGCACATTGAAACTCAATGATGGTACTTCACAGGCTTGTCTCTAGGTATAAAAAGCCTGGATGATTGCATTAGAGACAGTGACATGTGAACAAAATATTGCTTGTGATTTCTGGCTAATATTATGAATGAAGGGGTTTTTTATTTTTGATTGGATGTGGAGGAGGCATCCAGATCATCAGACAGATCTCAGCTGTAGTATAAACAGTCACCCCATTCCTAGTCTAGAGTCATACTCTCAAATTCATGGGGAAAATGCAGGATTGCTTCTTATTTTTCAAAAATCAATAGTTAGATATTATATCAAGGGTATGTGTAACAGAAAATCAAATTTTAGTTATTTGCAAAATTGATTTTGTTTATACCCTCCGTTGATAGAAATACATACTAGTTATTATGTTAGTGAAACAAGAATGAAAGAATTTCATATAAGAGAATAAATTTATACCCTAAATCTTTTATGTAGGAATATGGACATTAATACCAACATAAAACCTGACCAAAACACACATAAATGATGTACTCCATTTTGCTGTGCCTTTTACAATTCAGTGAGGAAAATGAGCACCCTATAGCAATGAGGAAAGCATGTGTACCTTATAACAAATGAGTTATCAAAACACAATTCTTAAAATAAAATACAGATTTATACTATATATAAAACTTAAACTGTCATTTATGTTTGATTTTACAGTTTTTATCAATTTGTTGATAAAACTTTTGAGTTTCATATGTGTTTGGATCAAATGTATACCCACAACTCTCTCACATCGTCTGGTAATGGATATGGGCTTGCATTCTCTGCTCCCATTCGTGTGACAGCCGTTGGCTATCAAACAATGAAAAGTAGATGAGCAACTGAAGTGGAATTATCCACTAATATTTGGGATATTATGCTCCTGAGTGTTCCCTACAGTGTGTGTGTGTCATTATTCAAAAGAAAAAGATATTTTTTTCTGCAAAGATTTTAGCATGACAAACAACTAAAATAAAACACCTGAAGAAGATTCATCAAGAAAAGGACTCCAGACACTAACCTTTAGGGGTGAAGTATACATTATATTAGGAAAATTTAAGATATTTGTGGATTTACTATCATTATTATATGTTATTCTGCAGAAACAAGAAATTCTCTTTCTACTGTTCTTATCTAAGTATGGGTAAACTTTTTTTGATGATAGGCTATAATTGTAACTATCTTATTTTTGAGTTTGAAATTATAGGTTCAATATAGGACTGAATTATTTTAATAGAAATGCTCATAGTAGCAAACTTTACTACAAGCTTCTTATGGGAAATCTGTGTTGGGGTAGAAAATTGAGAATAACTACATAGCAGCTAGTCACATTTTTAGTCAGCTGTTAGAAGAAATCCCTATTGAAGATATTCCATGGCAAACAGATTTGGCAGTATTTACAGTACACTCAAACTATTTCAGTTTCATATGTACTTAAACTTGGCCATAGATCCTTCTTTAAAATCTGATAGGCATAATATATTTCTGTACAATCCTTTCACTCTAATTATTTATGTCCACTAGACAGAAAATATTGCTTAGTTTCCATTTAGAATTAAATGTACCTTATTTATTTATATGATTCTAGAAAAGGAAATTTTAATTATATAAATACATATTACACAAATAAAATTGTGTATTTACAAAAATTAACTATTACCTTATAAAGATCCAGTAATTCCACATTTGAGATTTTATGTCTTTGTTTCTGAGGTTTGAATCAATTTTTGACTTAAAACATGTATTTAGCTGCCGTAAAATTTCAAATCCCAAAGGCATGCTTTCTCCACATTCCTTTTTTTTATTTATGAAATCACCATGACTACTCATGTTTAACTTTTCACACCTGCAAATGAACCAAAGCTAGGTTCGAAGATGCTTTGGCTTCTTAATATCCTCATAGCAGGGAAACAGAAAGTCAACTTACATTTTTTTGGTTCCCTTAAATTGTACTTTACCTGAATTATAACATCAGATATCCACACTATATTCTTTCCATTTATCTGTTTTAATCTCTGTGGGTCATAGTGTCCTGTAGTCTTACAAAGATGAGTTGAATGTGCACAAACATATATAATTTTCCTGTGACTCATTTCCATTGGATGATCTGATTTTAACAAAGCATGGCATATCATTTATGATTTCTTATACTACAAGGGTGAGTAATGGCCTCATCATACATTCATACACTGTTGAAGTAATCAGGTCTGCTATTTTAAGTTTTATCTGGGACAAATGGGCTGCAATGTGAGTTATGAGTCCTCAGTAGAAAGTCTTGATGCAGTGTACATAATTTTCTTTCCATAAAGTTTATATGTGACCTTGTAAAAATTTGTATGTACAAATCCATGACTCCTGGATAAAATTACAGGACTCTTGTTTGATTGAAGTAAAAATGAAAGCCAAATATGTAGTGATAATTAAATTTATAAGTGACACCATAAAAAATATATATGATTTTTAAAAATAAATTCAATTTAATTGATTTATAAAATAAAAAAGTATGTGGCATTTGAAAGTGCATTTTAATTGCATCAATGTCTGCTATTTTAAGTCTGGAATTATTGTGTATTATTCCTTTTGTATTTCTTGGTTTCGTTATTATATGATATGAGATCACTTTTCAAATCCTCAAAACTTTCACAAACACACTTATTCACATGTGGTAACAAGCTGTAACATCAGATGAGTTCTGATATTTCTTTTATTGTCTTTTCTTTTCCATTAATGCTTACAAATCCAAACCATTATGTTTAAACAAAGGTGCCTATTGTAATTAAATACCTAGCAAATATATACAGATTGTACTGTGCCTAACATAACCACTGTGATGATGTTTTGGTATTTATACAGTCTGACCATTTGGGTTATAGCATAATGTTAGAGGCAGTGTAATATGATTGCTGAAAACTCCAGTAACAGACAATATCAGAAGGGGAAAAAGGGTTCCAAATGTGCCAATTAGAATTGCCAAATCTAAATTCCATTAAGTTAAAAACATCCTAACTTTTATTTGTTGTCTGTGATTTATTTAAGTAGATACACAGATTTTTTTCTTTTGTTTAATGGAAAGTGGAATTAAGCAATAATTTAAAAAGTCAGGATAACAGCTTTCCAGATTTGTATGTGCTTTAGGAGACACTAATACACAGTAGAGATATAATAAATTCTAGAGAATAGCTTTTTTTATAAAATTTATCACCGTGAGAAAATACTATTTCTGAATAAAAACATAAGCTGGAAAAATGTGGTTTACAGATGCTGGAATAAATTTATCATAGTCCTAATAATAAATGTTCAGTTTATAACCTTTTATTACGTAATACATTCTTTTATCAATTGAACTTTAACATAAAAGTGAGTTAGTCTTGATGCAAGCTATGCATGTTTTTTCCCCTCTCTGTAAGAGTAAAAGAAATATTTGCCACAAATGTCAAGAAAAAAATAGGGACATATATTTTTCACTTTTCTAAGAGATTACCAGGCATCACTGAATACTGAACAGGATGCCTTGTCAATTAACTGGTGTGCTGGCTAACTTGATACAAGATATTCATTTAGAAAGGGGACTCTGTATGGAAAAGAGGCTTCTGCTTCTCTTCATGCCTCTAAGCCCCTGCCCTGAGGTCTTGCCTTGGATTTCTTCATTGACGGACTTATAAGCTGTAAGGAGAAATAAATTCTTTTCTTCCTAAATTGCCTTTGTCATGATGTTATACCACAGAATTCAAAAGTCTGTCTAAGACACTTATCTTGCCACACATTGGATTTATTTAATGTCTAGAAGATTTTCTTTGCCACAAAGCCTTCAGTTAGTAAAGAAAACTATAAATACATATTTAACTTTATTTGTTTAAAAATTTCAACATTCATTCTACTCTGTGTTTTTAGGATAAAACTAAGGTTATCAGTCTTGATGGCAAGAGTCTTTATCCACAGAACCATTTGCCAGCTTAAGCCAAAAGCATACAATTGCCTCAGTCCATCAATAGGTCTTTAAAATATATTCTGAATATCTTAGTTTTGTTTGAGTCCAAGGATATTTTTCAGAATTACAGTGCTGAAAATACTTTATTTACATCTTATTAGATGCTTGATTGCTTATATTAATTAAATACCTTCAAAACCATTATTTTATTTTTGAAATATTATTGTAAATTAAATATCAATAATGTTTTAAATATAAAATAATAGTTTATTAACATAATTTGTATTCTTTATATTTTATAACACAATTTTCCTTGAAGTTTAAGGATAGATGTTATGTTTTATGCATCAAACATCATGAAGTAATTTATGGGTTGTGTCAAAGATGTATAATGCCATTCCTGATGCTTGATGAAAATGGAAATAATGACCTCAAGTCATGGATAATTTTATCAGCATTAGAGCTTGATCAGGCTAGTTCCTTTTGTCTTGGGAATTATTTTATTCCTTCCCATTGTGTTAAAGCTTGTCTCTAACAACATCAACAAGTTAGCAGCCAAAGTACATGAAAATGGGCCCCAAGACAGAACTATTAACTTAACAGGATGACAAGCCAAGGATGGGTAAGATTGTGCATAGTGCCTTACCAACCTAAGACAGAAATGCATTGCTTTTGATAATGCATATTCCATAACAGTTAAGGAAGGCATTCTTGTCAGAACAACCTAAGACAAGCTCAATCTGGTTTATGCAATAAAAAAGGGGAGATGTGGAGAGCTTTTGGAGTTGTCTAGCAGGAATCTGACATTGGCCAAGGACAAGGAAATGGACTGCAGGCAGAATTCTGATATTAGGCTAGAACAAAGAAATAATTACAGGCAGGAATGTAAAACAGAAGCTAGAATAAAGAAGTAGGCTTTAGGCATGAAAATGACTTTGGGCTAGGACAGGGAAGTCCTAGTAGCCTCAGATATTTTGGTCATCCTGGTATGCCCTTAGAAATAGTGAACACAGAAGTGATCACAGCACTCTGTTTATTGTCCTGCATGTTCTTTGACAGTCTGAGTTTATTGTCTTGCACATTCCTTGACTATTTTCATCTATTGTATTGCTAGTTCCTCAACCTAGAACTGACCTTAATACTTGCATGTAATTTAAACGATATAAAAGCAAAGAAGGAGTAGGAGGGATGGGATAGGGGATTAATAGGGTGGGGGGAATGGGAAAAGGGGATAACATCTGTAATGCAAATAAATAAAATACCGAGTTAAAAAAGAAAACAGAATACAAAAAAGATGTATTCTGCAATGCTTTAATATATGCACACACTGAGAAATAATTATTCCAATTAAAGTCAATTAACATTTCCACCCATTCATTCTTCCCTTGTATAATGAGAACACTTGGCACATATCTTCATAGCAACTTTAGAGTACAATAAACTTTAATGATTTAAGCACAGTTATTTCTCTTACATTTCTTAGGTTGCTGTTCTAGCAACTAACCCATTTTATTTGAAAAATAAGGGCTTTTCTTAAAATAAAGAAGAATTCATAATAATCATGAACTTTAATGAGCATAGTTATATCAATACAGATAAATCAATTTTAGTCTGAAATACCTTAAATCCCTAATGAGAAAGAAAAATGAATGTGATATATAAAGGCAAAATGATGATGACTAAACATCCCTTTTATGCTACCTGTCCTCTTAGATGCTACATCAATCATTGTTTTACTGATGTCCTCAGGGATTAATCCACATTGTCAAAATTTTCAATGATTTTTTTTCTGAAATCTGATGGGCTAGTAAGTTAAATGTTTCATTATTCTTAAAAATATTACCAATCCTGATTAATTGATTAAGCAGACCATCATGTGTGCTTAGTCTTCTTAGATGTATATACATGTAGTTGTAGCTGCATGGCTGCTCCTATTTTTGCAAGTGCACATATATTTGCATTGAGAAGCAGATAACTTTTTTTTCCCAATCTGCTTTTGTACCATGCTTTTAATTACATGCAAGTATTAAGGTCAGCTCTAGGTTGAGGAACTAGTGATACAATAGATGCAAATATTCAAGGAACAAGCAAGACAATAAACACAAATATTCAAACAATAAGCAAGGCATTAAACCCAATCATGTGAACATTCCCATGATCACTGTTTCTAAGGGCTTATCAGGATGATCAAAGTATCTGAGCTTCTTTTTCTGTTCTAGCCCAAAGTCATTTTCATGCCTGAAGCCTACTTCTTTGTTCTAGCCTAAGATTTAGACTCCTGCCTAAAATTACTTCTTTGTTCTAACCTAATGTCAGATTTCTGCCAAGCAGCCCTAAAAGCTCTCCACATCTCCCACTTTTTTATTTCATAAACACAGCTGAGTCTGTCTTAGGTCATTCTCACAAGAATTACTTCCTTACCTTACATGGAATATGTATTATCAAAAGCAATGCACTTATGTCTTAGGTTGGTAAGGATCTGTGCAGAATCTTACCAGTCCTTGGCTTGTCAGCCTGTTAAATTAATAACTCTGTCTGGGGGTCCATTTTCAGTTTCAAGCTATGTACTTTGGTTGCCAACATGTTAATGTTGTTAAAGACAAATTTTAACAGGATGGGCAGGAATAAAAGTATTTCCAGGACAAAAAGTGCTAGCATGATCAAACTATATATGCCATTCCTGAAGCTTGACCAAAATGGAAATACTGAACTCAGGTCATGGATAATTTTATCAGCAGTATTTAAAGCATCAAATCTCAGCAGAGCAGCATTCTTTAAATTTATAATCTCACTATGCAAAGAGAAAACATTCAGAGAAGTGTTAGAATTATGCCAAATGCCCTGCAAGTGTCCTTAAACGTTTTTCCTAATTATAATGACTATCATTATAAATTTTAGAAGTAACACAAATCCTTTGGTATTTGGCATGATACTTGAGATGGCTCCTTACTCTTAAACTCAGAAACTCCTTACAATAATTAGATTAGGATAAAGAGCATCAATCCGTTTTTCTAAATGCCTATTTAGATATTTAGATCTGGTTGTATACTCAACACATTAGTAACATTTTTTACTAATTGATTAACAAAAGGAGCTGTCTTAACATCTTTGTCAAAGCAATTGCAGAAGTAGTAGTGTTAGCTATTAATGTAATTAAAGTTGTTATACCAGCAATAATCAAGCCCACCACACTCTTGCTTCTGCTTAAAACCTGTCTCACTTCTTGGATCTCTTAGGGCAATGCCATAGCAAATTTGTATACCAGGCAGATTACATGGTAATATTTGGCCAAACGATCTAATTCTTTAAATCATCAAAATAAACTAGCTTGAGACAACAATTTGGTATTTCTAGAGAATGTGCACATCAAATTGTAAAGACTTGTCCTGAATGTCTTCACTTTCTATCTGTACCACATAATGGTGTTAATTCCTGAGGACTTATACATGATCAGTTAATGCAAATGGATGTTATTCATATCTCTGATTTTGGACAGTTAAAATATGTACATGTGACTATTGACACACTCTCAGGCTTCTAGTTGCAACTGCTTTAACAGGAGAAGCAACTAAAAATATAGTTAGTTATTGCCTACATTGTTTCTCTATGCTAGATATTCTAAATCACATTAAAACAGATAGTGGAACTGGCTACTGCAGTTGAGCATTTGAGATATTTAGTCAACAATTTAATATTACCCGTATTACTGGGATTCTTTATAACCTTCAAGGACAAGGTATTGTGGAACAGGCCCAGGGAACTCTAACACAATATCTTCATAAAATAAAAAAAAGGGAAGTTATAGCCTCATATACCACAAATTTATTTAAATCATGTTATTTTTATTTCAAATTTTTAAAAATTTGGATACCAAGAAACTTTCTGCTGAATGTCTATGGCATTCTACAACTAGACATACTTATGCATAGGTGAAAGGGAAGGATCCACTTACTGGCATATGGAATGATCCTGATCAGGTATTTAATATGGGGAAAATGGCATGTTTGTGTTTTAATGACAGAATGCTGAAGGAGCATCATAGCTGCCAGAGTAATTCATGAGACATGCTGATGCTGGGACAAAGAATGATGGTGACCTGTGAGCTTGCTGAGTGCCCTGACAAAGGTAACTGGGAAGCTATATTGGACATATGTTCCTAATCCACCTTTGCTTGCCTATATCCCAGATGTGACAAGCTACCTTGCATCATGTTTTTAGACCTTGTGGGACAGAATAAAAAAGAGAAGTAATAACGACTCTTGTATTTTTCTGAAATGTGACAGTTATTCAGACTCAATTATGGACTGGTCTAAAATCAATCCAATATTGGAAATAACAGTCTTCATTTGGAAGGCTGGTTCTGGACATTTTCAGAGATATATTTGGAAGTTAGCTGCAGTTCTCTATGATGTGATGTTAGCAAGAGATAAAGTTGGGATAGGATCTGGATTTCAAACAAGTGTTAGTGCATGTGTTAAGGCTCTTTTAATTGTCATGCTAAAATTACTTTTGGTTCTTCTACAGTATTTAATGAAAATTGTATTGATTGTACACTTTCTAATTGTGCTAGTGTGTTGAAACCTGTCATGTCTGTTACAGGGGTCTATCAACCTGCTTTTGTTTTATTGCCCTGAGTATTACAGGACCTTGGTATTCTGAAAAAAGCTTGCAAGTTCTGGAAGAAGTGATAACTGGTTTTTAAGTTAGTTATGCCCACAGAGAGAGTTTTTTTGGTGGTACTTAGGGCTTTTCAATATGCTTAATCTAGTTAGCCAGTTTGGTCAGGGGACTCGCTCTTCCTCTCATTTGGAAGAATTGCAGGGAGAGCCCCGCATCTACCCAGTATTTAAATAGGAGCTGGATTCCAAATGTTGCTGCTCATTTTGCATGTAAACTCTTCTACTCACTCCATGCTGAACAACCTCCCTGTCCTGATGTCTTTAATTTTGAAGTAATTCTCCTACAAATACAAGTAACTTTCTGTTAATTAGTATTTTTGATTATTTATATTCTAATAGAATATCTACTGGACTAAACTGTATGTTTAGAATTTGATATATTAACAGTCTGTTTGGAATTTAAAATGAAAATTCAATTAGTTCCTGAGAGCATTGTCAGCCACCTTAAACAATAAAATACCAAAACGAATTGGTATGAAACATCACATTTGTTAGTTGTCTTTCCCTGCAAATTTTAGTGCTTTCACTAAAGTTAATGAGCACTATTTATGAGTGTTTATCCTGTCAATCAAAAGGGCCCTATCATCATTTTTCTTCAACTGTTTTCATGAGAAAAAAATTTAGGGAATTATCTGACTATGAATTTTACTTTAAAGTTCAGATTAAAAAAAAAAAAAAACAACTATACTGGTATCTCTTTGTCCACATAAAGATATCATAAGAATCCATTCAGTTGTTAAAAATATGAAGAATGTTTCTTTTGAAAGTTTATCTAAGGCTTTTTCAGTCTGTGTTCTATGTTTTGCTGTTTGCAGCAGTGAGGGTGAGAGCTTTCATTACAGCTATCCTGCTTAATTTACAAGGATAAGATTATTGACATGTAGACATCTTTAGATTTTTGTCTCTTTCATGACATAGTCTTCACAAATCTCTAAAATGCTTTATATTCTAAGAAAATTCTAACATTATGTATTCATGTTGATAAAACTTTCAGCAATACAATAAAAGGCAAAAGAGCAAATAAGTAATATTGTTACTATCAGTGTTAATAGCTCCACAAGGCAAATAAAAGCAACAATTTAGGAATTAAATGCTTTGAGTACTGTCTTCACAATGAATTTCAATCAGTTATATTTCACATCTTTCTATCACCTTTTCTTCCCATTAGTGAATAGAGTTTTGTATCCACATTATTTTTCTTTTATACCATATTAAAGTGTAGTCATTTTTAGTTGGTATATTTACACTTTAATTTAAAAAACCATTGATCTAGGACAATGACAAGTGTTTTGAAATTAGATTTCTACGATTTGAATCTGAACCATATATCAAGTATTGGCTGTAATATTTTGAAGGAAGAATTTAATACAGCTTAATGTTTTCCCCATAGCAAATATTCAAAATATTATTATAATATGAAGATTATGTCAGGATTTATGTAATGCTTCCAAGTCCTTATTATATACTAAACAATAAGTTTTAGTTCTACCTCTTTCTTTTGACCTTGGCAGCTACTATTGCTGGTGAAGAAATTATACTTTGACTTTAATTCATATCAATTCTTATACTCTATTCCACTTATGAAGTCTAATATTTTCTAATAACAAGAGTAGGATTTTGGAATTAGATAACCTTTAGTAAAAACTACTGAAGTGTTCACTAGCATCACAGGTTGAGGAAATTAATTACTCTCTCTGAATTCTACATTCTTTGTACACACAGAGATATTGGTTACAACCACAAGGCTCTCATTTTTCATGTGTGTCAACATTTTTTGCAAACACATGCACACGGTGAGCACTAAAACATATTGACACATTTTTTCTCTCTAACTTTCACTACTTTTACACTATAAATAGGATGCACAGCTTTCCAAATGTATATAATTTTCAACATATAATTTGTAGAGGAGCCTGATATTAATTCAAATCCTAAAAGAAACTCTCTTTTAGCTAATAAGGCTAAGCCAAAGAACTTACATATGAAAATTCCAGGTAAGTTTTCTTTCTTGAAAATGCTACGTACTGTATTAAAAAAAAATGAAGTCATTATTGCATTGTACAAAATAAGTGCTTTGATTAACACATATAATTTTTTTTAATTTCTTGAAAACTATATCTTTATAATGTGATAGGCTTTTCCGTTTTTCTATTTTCATTTTTCTCTTTTTCTTTTATTTTTCTCATATAATATGCCCTGATTACAGTTTCCCCTCTCTCACCTCCTCCCAGTATTCCCCTCTTTCTACCTATCTATATCCTCCCATGATGTCTTTCTCATTAAATAAATGGCTTCTAAGGGATAATAAATAATACATAAATAAAATAAAGCAAGGGCTAACATATCCACATTGGATAAAAGAAGCAAACAGAAGGGAAAAATGGTCAAGAAACAAAAAAACAGACACTCAATTGCTCATTCAGAAATCCCCTAAAAGCACTAAGCTGGAAGCCATAATATATACACACAAAGGATGTGGTATAGGCCTGTGCATGCCATGTGTATACTGCTTCAGTCTTTGTGAGTGCATAAGAGCTATGCTTATATTTATTTAGAGCGCCTTGTTTGCTTTGTGTTCTCCACTCCCTTTGGCTCTTATAATCATTTGCTTCTTTCAGAGATCCTCTGATCCCTGACGGGAGGGATTGGTTACAGGCATCCAACAGAAGAATGAATATTCCAAGATACCTCATTTTTTGTATAATTTTTAGCTGTGGGTCTTCGTATTTGTTCCTGTCTGCTGCAGGAGGAAGTTTTTGATGATGACTGAACAATATATGAATCTATGAGTATAGCATAATGTCATAGAGTAATTTTATTACTACTTTTTTCTTATTTTTAAAATTTTTATTACCTTCTTATTGTTTTAATTTTAGATCAGTAGTATTAGTATTATTTTTAGCACATGTTTTTATATCAAGTTCTTGGCTACCAAGCAGAGTCAGATATGGTTTATGTCTCACTGAAAGGGACTTAGGTCAGTTCAAATATTGGCTGGTTGTTCCCTAACTTTCTCTGCCACTATTACATTAGCATATAATGAAGTCAGGACACCACTATATGTGATAGGTTTGATAAGTTTTATAGATGGATTGGTGTTTAACATTTTTTATAGTATGCCAAAGAATTTCCTGAACCAATGATTGCAGCAAATAGAGATGAAGCTTCTATGTAAGTACCGGTTGAACTTCTTGATGTTCAGTGTGTTGCATAAGTGTTGTCTTCAGCAGTGGTGCATTGCAGCTGATTTGTGGAGAACAACTTATACTCTTAGATAAAGTCTAGTGGAATGGAGACTGCCATATAATCTTTTTAACAGACAACTGAATTACATGTAACCCAAGCCCAGGACTGGGAGTTCGGAGGTTAGATGGCCTTTTAAGGCTCTGTGTTCCCCATTACTTTATAATTTCATTTATATTACCATCCTATAGGAATATATTTTAGGAAGTTTCTAATGTTTTCAGTTTCTATACTACCTCTCAAATTGACCTTAATTTTAGATATTTCTGCCTATATTTCCTCCTCATTCCCTTTCTTCTCTGTCTACACTTGAGCATCTTATTATACACATCCCACCCATTCATAACTTATTGACTCTATATTTTTCTCCTTAGGATATGTATCTGTACTCCCTTCCATTATTCCATTCCTAACCCTTGTGTTCTATGGATTGTAGCTTGATTATAATTGATTGAACAGCTAATATCTGCTTATAAAGAAACACATAACATATTCCTGTTTTGTGATATGTGTTAATCACTCAGAATACTTTTTCTCATCCCATCCATTCACTTAAGAGTTTCATGATTTCCTATTTTTAATGGCTGAGAAACACTCCACTGTGTAAACAAACATACCAGTCTTTCTTTATCTATTCTTCTGTTGAAGAACATTTATGTTGTTTTCAATTTCTGGCCATGAAAAAAATAGAGCAGCAATGAATATGGTTGAGTAAGTGTCTCTCTGGTAGAATCAAGTGCCCTGTGAATTCATGCCCAAGGGTTACCACTTAAGATCTATCTGGTCCTTGAAGTAGATCAATTCCCATCTGACTAGGGAACTGCCACACTGATTTCCCTAGTGGTTCCAAAGAAGCCTCCTTCCTAGAGACTGTCTCTAAGACTACTAGAAGAAGCTATGTCAGCTGCAAAGAGTGAAAACAATCAATAATCATATCCAGATACAAAGCCTATGGACCACAGTGATTAGTATGGCAATGTATTACCAAAGATACATTAGTGACACATATCTTAGAGGTGACTAACTTCTACATACTTGAATTTATGGACTTCCCAAGAGGACAGAATTCATGTCTGGCATTGTAAACTTAGACCACTACCTTTGGCCAGTGACATCAAGGATATCAGAGAACCAATTACCGGCACTGTGTTAAACTAGTATGTTTTTCAACTGCATTCCAAATACTTAATCTTATATTCACCAATAAGTGTATCACTCACTTTTCATAAACAAACTTAGATATTAGAATGACTAGCCCAACTTGTTTCTTATGTCTATTTGCTTTGCAACCCTTTTTTCTAGACTGTTACCTTGAGGGAGCATCTATATTTGTTGCTGAAGTGTGCTTCTTCTATGTCGTATATACATATAAAGCATATACATATAAAGCAGACTTTACATATAAAGTCTGTTAGTCTGTGTCTTTTTATTGGTGAATTCAGTTCATTGATGTTGAGAGCTATTAATGAGCAATGATTGTTAGATCCTGTTATTTTGATGTTGATAATGGTACTGTGTGTGTGTGTATGTGTGTGTGTGTGTGTGTGTGTGTATGTCTTACATTGTTTTTGCTATGAGATGTTTTATTTCCTGTGTTTTCTTGAGTGTTGGAATTTTTTTCCTTCTAGCATATTCTATAGGACTGGACTAATAGAAAGGTATTGTTTAAATTTGATTTTGTCGTGGAATATCTTGGTTTCTCCATCTATGATGATCGAACATTTTGTTGGGTATGAAGTCTAGGCTGGCATCTGTGGTCTCTTAGGATTTGTAAGATATCTGTCCAGAATTTTCTGGCCTTTAGTGTCTCTGTTGAGAAATTAGGTGTAAGTCTGATTGGTCTTCCTTTACGTCACATGCCCTATTCCCCTTTTATCTTTTAATATTTTTTCTTTGTTATGGACAATTAGTGTTTTGATTATTATTTAGTGGAAGGAATTTCACTTCTGGTCCAATCAACTTGGAAGTTTGTACGATTCTTGTAATTTTATAGCCATCTCTTTCTTTAGATTAGGAAAATTTTCTTCTATGATTTTTTTGAAAATATTTTCTGGCCCTTGGGACTGGGGATTTTTACCCTTCACTAGTCTTATTATTCTTACTGGTCTTTCATGATGTCCAAAATTTCTTGTATGTTTTGAGTTAAAAATTTTTTTATATTTGGTATTTTCTTTGACTCATCTATTAATTTCTTTTATGGTACCTTCTATGCCTGAGATCCTCTCTTCCATAACTTGTATTCATTGGTGATGCTTGTGTCTGTAGTTCCTGTTCTCTTTCCTAGGTTTTTCTATCTCCAGGGTTGCCTCCTTTTGTGGCTTTTTATTAAATCTATTTTTTTAAGATCTTGAACTGTTTTATTCATTTTTCTTCACCTGTCAGAACTGTATTTTCCTGTAGTTCTTCAACAAATTTGTTTCCTCTTCTAGTGCTTCTACCTGTGTGATTATATTTTCTTGTATTTCTTTAAGAGATCAATTTATATCATCTTTAAGATCGCTATCATATTCCTGAGATGAGATTTAAGGTCTTAGCACTACTCTTCACATGTGTTAGGATATCCAGGGATTGCTTCTATAGGAAAACTGGGTTCTGATGGTGCCATATTTCACTGGCTTCTGTTGATCATCTTCTCACTGGTACCTCTTCCCATCTGGTTGTCTCTGGTGTTGACTGTCCTGGGAGTCCCTCAAAATAGCAATTCTCTGGGTCTTGTTGGCACTTGGCCTCCCTCCCAAAAGGCAGACAGAGCTGTAGGCTAGGTTGTGGGATCTAGATACTCAACTGCAAGTGAAGGTCTGGACCAAAAGATGAAGATGATTGTCCTAGGTGTCCCAGATGGGAGCAGGCCTCCAGAGAGGCAGGCAGAACTGTATGGTGGGGTATAAGGTATGAATTCTCAATTGTAGGTATAGGTATGGACCAGAAGGAAAACAGAACTCCAATAAGACTAGGTAGAGCTCTGAGCTCCATGTCTTGCTGGAGGCCCAGCAGGCAGGGGAAATGGGTTTTACTGTGACACCTAGGTATCCTGGATGAGAGTAAGCCTCCGGGGGACCAAGCAAAGCTGAGGGGTAGGGAGGTGGTGTGGATTGCTATTTCAGGGAGAGGTATGGGAGAGCTTTACATATTTATTGTAATAGTCAAAAACTAGAAACAATCTATGTGTTTCTCAATGGAAGAATGGATAGAGAAAATGTGATGCATTTACACAATGGAATATTACTCAGCTATTAAAAAACAATGACATGACATTTCGAAGGCAAATGCATATATCTAGAAAGTAGTTTCCTGAATGAGATAACACAGGCCCATAAAGACAAAAATATTTATTGACAAATAAGTGGATATTAGCCATAAAACACAGGATAATCACACTATAGTCCACAGACCCCAAGAAGCTAAGTAACAAGGAGGGCCCATTGAATTCCTTTGAAGGTGTCTTAGTCAGGGTTTGTATTCCTGCACAAAACATTGTGGCCAAGAAGCAAGTTGAGGAGGAAAGGGTTTATTTAGCTTACACTTCCTGTTACTGTTCATCAACAAAGGAAGTGAGGACAGGAACTCACACAAGGCAGGAACTTGGAGGCAGGAGCTGATGCAGAGGTCATGGAGGGGTGCTACTTACGGGCTTTCTTCCCCTGGATTGCTCAGCTTTTTTTCTTATAGAATTCAGGATTAACATCTCAGGTATGGTACTATCTACAATGGACTGGAACCTTTCCACCTTGATCACTAACTGAAAAATAAATGCCTTACAGCTGGATCTCATGGAGGCATTCCCTCAAGGATGACTCCTTTCCCTGTAATAACTCAGCTTGTGTCAAGTTGACACACAAAACCAGCCAGTACAGAAGGGGAGCTAGACCAGACATCAGGAGCAGATGGAGGGAGAGAACAGAATTAGAGAGTGGGCACAGGGAGGAGGAGGAGGAGGAGGAGGAGGAGGAGGAGGAGGAGGAGGAGGAGGAGAATAAGCAATGGCCAATAAACCTAGATGTCAATATATCTGTTGTTTTTACAGTGGGATAAGAGGTCATTTGAAAAGGGATTGTAGGCAAGACATTCCTAGACCCTTCTCTAGAAGATCTCAGCCTTCTGACATTTGTAAAAATATGGTAATAGTAGGCACTGAAGAATGAATAGAGATCAGCAAGAGATATGCAAAGTAATCACATACTGATTAGATAGTACTTATGGAATAATCCTTTAATTATGAGAACCTTGGGGGAAGGATTATAGTCTCTGAAGGGAATAGGAACTCCAACAGAGTGAACTAACAGAGTGAACTAACCTGGACCCTTGGAGTGAATCACCAACCAATTAAAACATACAGGCTGGATCTAGGCCCCTAACATAAATGTAGCAGATGTGCATCTCAGTCTTCATGTGGGTTCTGAACAACTGGAGCAGAGGCTATCTCAAAAGCTGTTACCTGTCTATGGGATATATTTTTCTATCTAGGCTGCCTTGTCTGGCCTCAGTGGAAGAAAAAGTGCCTAGAAACATGATATGCAAGGGTAGGGAATATCAAGAGGGGCCTTTACTCTCTCAGAGAAGAAGTGGGGCAAGGGTAAGGATGGTGGAAGGGTGACCTGGAGGGGGATAGTGATTAAGTTGTAAAGTGGATAAGTAATAAATAAATAAATAAGTAAATAAATAAATCAATGAAACTCACTACCTGGATTAGCTCATACGAATACATAGCTAATGTAACTATAATCTCATAAGAATGTTGGAATCCACATTGGCCCTTCAGGAGATAGCTACATAGCTTGTTGGGATTGGAACATTATCCCATATAAAACAAAGTGTAAGACATTATATGTGTGGGACCAGAAGGTAAAATAGGAAGATTAAAATCTTATTTGACAGATTGCAAACCTATGTGGAAGAGATCTAGGCCAACAATGGAGAGCTCAGATTAATATTTCTTCAATTTCAGAATATGGATACCTATCAGTACATATCTTTAGTTCCTAACAATGCAGGTAAATTTGGTTTATAAAAGGAAGCAGCCATGTTTGAAAGTAATGTCTAATTGAATGGCAGACAAACTGATGAATCAGAGGAAGATTTGACAGAACAGGATATGACAAACTTTCAGGAGAACAGAGAGGATGGAAAGCCTACTTAGGAAAGAGCAGTGAAACAGGAGAGGAGGCAGTTTTACAGAGACAGGTTACAGAAATAACAAACTAGACAAAGGCAAAGACAAAATGAGCCAGAGAATGAGAAGGAGACAGAAGTTTAGGGAAAAAAAATGCCAAAGTTAATATGATACTAGGCAGGGAAATTTAGGCAGAATCTGAGCGAAGCCATGTTGGATCAGTCATCTTGGAAGATTAGATTGTACAGAAGTGAGAAGCTTTGAAGGCTTAGACTTAGAGACAGAACAGAGAGGGAAACACTCTGAGAACAGCCCATGCTATATATTGTTGTGGATTTTCCTGTGCTGTTTGTATTTGTAGAATTTGGATATGGCTTTCATCTCATCACTTCATTTGAGAAAATTAAGCAATATTTAAAAGCATCACCTAACCTGAGCCTGTAAGGACTCATAGACTGAATCCCCAAACAGAGAGCATGCATAGGACAGACCCTCTGTACATATGATACAGTTGAGTTATATATATGTGTGTGTGTGTGTGTGTATATATATGTATACATATATGTATATATATGTATATATACGTGTATATATATATGTGTAATATATGCTTCATACTTAATTTTATATTTTTCAAAGTTCACTTAATTTTATGATTTCAAGTTTCTTGTGGCCTGTGTTTCAACTGTGTATGGTGTTAGTTAACGATTGCCTCAGAATAATGGAAAGATATCTAGATGGATGATTTATATCTGAGAGAGTTTAGAATGCAGAGGGAGTATAAACTCTTGACTTCTTGAGGCATCTCAAAATGTGTGAATCTAAAAGTTCCTTAAATTGAAACATTCTGTCCTGGAGGGAGGAGGAAGCCTCAAGAGGATCACAAAATTTACAAGACACACAGAACTTTCCCTTTCATTATACAAGCAATATAAACAACTGCTAGAAGAGAGAAGACCCTTGTAGTATAGCCATCTCTGAGTTGTGCAGGCAAAGTCAGTGATAACATTTTTGTGAGTTCTCTCCCATGTTGTCCATGTTTTTGGTGATGCAGTTATTCACGTCACCCATGCTCCAGAAAGGGACACAAGTGGACTCACTAGTTCATAAAGTTGGATCATTTATTTGCTTTCTCACTATTCTCTCTGACTGAAATCAAGAAGCCATGCAGTGATAAGTGCTGATAGAAGAAAGACCCAAAGAATGATCTTGGAGATGCTCAAAAATGTTAGAATTCTTGAAGAAAATGTATGAGAGCTATTGTAATCCGATGACTAGGAACCAGAAGAAAGGTATTGAAACAAAACAAAGCACACATGCGTCGGAATGTGAGCAGTAGGTAATAAGTTTGGCAGGATAGATTCCAATTGAAAATAGAGATTCCAAATTTTCTTAGGCAAAATGGATCAGCCATGCTACATGCTGCTTGCTACCATTAATATCAATGACAATTGCAAAAACAAATAAAAAATAAGTATCACTGTATGCAATGTAGTTTTCTGAGAATGTTAGGCATAATAAAAGTCATATAGCAGTTCCACAAGGTAGCATCAATGAATCTCCTACTTGTAAATTAGTATTCTAAACCCGTGAGGAATTAAACGGCATGTCCAAAATCACTGTGCTGTTTCGTGTTTTGTCAACCAGACACAAGAAAGAGTCATATGGAAAGAAGGTGGGTTAAATCGGAAAACGCCTCCATTAGATTAGGTTGTAGATATGTCTGTGTTAACATATTTCTTGAGTAGTGATTGGTGTGGAAATGCATAGTTCACTGAGGCCAGTGATGCTCCTAGGCAGGTGATAGTCGGTATATAAGATAGAAAACTGAGCAAGGATCAAGAAGCAAGCCAGTGAGAAGCATTTCTTCATAGCCTCTGTCTCAGGTCCTTCCTTGGGTCTCCTGCTTTGAGTTGTCTAAGGGTCCATGGATTGCTGAAGAATGATAACCCAGACTCAAATAGTATGTCAAATCAAAACGCATTTATTCCTGCATGCAGGGACCCAATTCCATCTGGATGGAAGGACTCTGACTGAACTCACAGATTCATTTTTAAAGCCAAGAATGAGGAACATTAGGAGGGGCAGGTAACCTACATCTTGATTGGTGGGTTCTAGTTTAGACTGTTAGTTTGCAGTCTGCCATGAAGTCAGCCTGTCTCAGGCCAACTTCCTCCTTTCAGTTTGTGCCCTGACTTCCCTTCATGCAGAGCTACAACAGTAAGCTGAAAGAAATCCTTTCCTCCCAAGTTGATTTTGATCATGGTGATTTATTGCAGCAATAGAAACATAACTAAGACCATGATTTTATAATTGTATTGTGGTGCAAAAGCCATTGAGTGCCCAGAACACCACCATTTTTTGGATATTTTCTGTTAAAAAATGGTGATATTGGGTCAAGTGGAACTGAAGAGGTTAACAGTAACCAAGAATCATTGTAGAGAAACCTTTGCTTTATTGAAATATTAGCAATGATTTAGGAGAGGCAAGTCTCACTGAGATTCGTAAATCTGAGACTTTTTCCTCAGGGTCAGCACGCATAAACTATCATCCTCTGTTTTTATGGAGAATAGAACTGGAGATGTGCTTTTAACTAACCCTTTGAAAATCAGAGGATTATATGTGGTTCACAGTTGGCAAGCACTGAACTATACTGTTGGTCTTTGTTTTTGCTTTGATTTGATTGTGACTGCACCATGATTCTTCTCTCTTGGAATAAAAAAAGTGTTTAACATGTTTTCAAATTTTACAGGAACCCACAGTTAAGAGATTTTGCAGTTTTAAGGAAACTTGGACCTTTCAAAGAGCCTTCAGACATTTAAAAGAGACTGAACAGATAGAGAGTTTAAATTGTTTTAAAGACTTTGAGACTTTTAAAGTTTTATTATATTTTATCCTGTGGTATTAATATCAACATGACAGCGGAGAACAAGTGAAAAGGGGAACCCTTTAGTTCAATAGTGATGTTCTTGTATGTCAACTTGACCAGGAGTCAATTGTATTGTTCACTTGACACAAGCCAGGGTCATCTGGGAAGACAGAACTCCAGTTGGTAAAATTCATCCATTAGAATAGCCAGTAGACAAGTCTGATAGAAATTTTATTGAGTGGTAATTGATTTGGAAGTTCCCAATCTTCTGGAAGTGGTGCCATCCATGGGAAGTTGGTCAAAGAGGCTATAAAAAAACCCCAATATTTGTAAGCATAAAGGAGCAAGCTACATTGAGACTGGTCGCTGGAGTTACTGTTTGCAGGTTCCTGATTTGAGTCCCTGCCCTGACTTCTGTTTATGTTGAAGAACAACTGTAAACTGAAATAAACCCTCTCTGTCCGAGGTTGCTTTTGGTCATGATGTTGGAGCACAGAAAAAGAAACCCTACTAAGGTAAAACACAGATCTCTTGAATGTGTAAGGAAGTGCATGCAAGGTAGCATATTCGAAAATCTATGTGTACTACTTTCTTACTTTTCAGTGTTTTAGAAGTCAATGCATTTCAGTATTCATTTATGAATATTCAATGAGTTTGGCCAGTGACTTCTTTAGAACAGAATGTGTTTGTTGTTTATAGGAACTTACTTGTTCAAAACCATCATATTCAATTTATTTATCTTTAAAATTAATAACTTGCAAGAATCACTAAGTGTGTCTATCCCATAAAGAGTTTTGAATACAATGCTGTAGTCCTATGGAGATTTATAACCACAAATATGTCCTGAATTCCATTACAATCACATAGCAGAATGGTGATTTTTCTGACATATTACTTTGACTAGGACAGAAATTGAGTTGTTGGGAAAAGGTTCAGCCCACCTGTTTCTAATTAAGAGATGGCAACAGCTGCTAAGTCCTTTGTCTACATTACATGTACTCTGGAGACCATGTCATATTTTTTATCCTCTGAGTTACTCCAGAACCAGTCAGGAGGGAGTGTCTTCAGCCAGGTTGCAAGAGATTCTCCTAGCAGGGAATCACACCCTTCAACAGAGCCCAAACCATAATTGAGATTTCCTGGCAAAGTCCTTCTGTGGAGACTCAAGCCCTGAGAAACCCTGCAGGAGAGAGTTTCCATTGATTTCAGATGTGCCTAATTCTCCATAAAGTTGAGAGAAGGTAGACAGTTGGTTAGTGTGTTAAGGCAGACTCTTTCTAGATGTGACCCAACTGTTGCTGCTAGGGGAAAATATTATGATGAATTTTTCTTGACTAAAGTGAAAGTATCTGTTTTCCAGGCCATTTTATATGCCTATGACTAAACAGAGATAGACATTCAGACAGGATGGGAAAAATTCTCTTTTGCTGTGAGTTTTAGTGTGACCAATCTGAGCTCCTTTAGGTTATAGAAACAGACACAGAAAGATTGTGAATCAGGCACCTTAAAATTATTCAGTGAGATCTGTGTGATGCAATGTGACAGAGTGTCAGTAATACCTACAGTGAGATCTGTATTTATACGCAGACTTTGCTGCTTGGTTACAGCAGGACTATTGTAATAAATTCAGTACTAGTTGCCCTTAAGAAGAACTGGATTCAGTCATCTACCTTAGTAAATATTCTTTAAAAAATTTTAAATAAGAGAAAAGAACAATAATAGTCTTTTAATAGGGGTTTCTACTGGATTGATTACATACTCTTTTTTAAAATACTGGAAATGTTATCTGTAGGGCTGAAAGCTTATAATATTTATGTTTCAATAGAAAAAAATATACATAGAGAATTATATACACCACAGGAACAAAAATTTGTGGAATAAACATTTTATATAAGATGCGTGGAACATTTTCAAAAACATGACATAAAAGACCCCACAGTAGCTATTGATTCTTGGAATCAACATTCGAAAGACAGCACATCTTTCGAATGTTTAACGTTTTTCATTGTTTCCCTGAACACAAAGATGCCCTTAACTGAAGGAAATGCACCGTAAGTTCTTTTCTATGACCAATAATATGTTTCCTTCAACATGTAAAGGATATTTAGACATTCCAACAACTTAGAACTTAGGTTTTATTCACATAACCGTCAGGAGTCATCTAGAAAATGCTAAGAATAGCAAGTGGCCTTCCTAGAGGTTGCACACCTTTTTGCATGAATTAACATGGGTAAAATCTCAGAGACTAGGACCCAGAGACTTCATCTCAGGATTGGTTCTTGCAGCTGATAACCCTTCCTGTCATTATTAGATTAATATAGTAATCCCTGGGCATTGGTCCACCTTAACAAACAAATTTCTTACAGATCAACATAAAGATGAACTTTCCTGAATTAATGTTGTTTAGAAAAATTAATGATTTCGTAGACTTCCTGATTTGTTCTTAGGAAGAATGTTTTGAGATGGTTTTAGTTGTTTTGCTGGAAATTTTAATAAAATTAGAATAAAAAATACATTGTGCCTACTCGTAGAAGTAAGTAAATATTGTACAATAAGAAGTAAAGTGAGCTTTCATAATTACAAACAAAAGAGAAATAGACTTTGGATAAATTGATGTTTCAGGAAAAAAGGCATTCAGGTTGAAGCATTAAGCTACAAGTGTGCTCTATGATAAGGCAAAGCCATGTAAAACTGTTGTGAACTTATAATTAAGTTACAGAATAAAACCCTGCTTTGAACTTACTACCAACAACCTTTGGAACTCCCTTTTGTGTAACATTTTGTCTATAAGATAATTTTCTAAGACAGAGAAAAGATTCATTCATCTAAATTATATATATATATATATATATATATATATATATATATATATATATATTCTTTGTTTATATGTGTCTATATGCATGTAAGCATGCAGGAATACTTGTGGAGTTGATTGAGACACGTGGCTGGATCGAACCATGAATGTATGTGTGTGTATGAATGTACTTGTGTCTGTGCGTGATTGCCCATGTAAAGGATTTTAATTCTTTTTCTTTCTTTCCTCTCGGGTTCACAGAGTTAACTGAGTTAACCAGCCTGCCCAGTGAAGGGTTCCTGGCTGTCTGGCCAAAGAAGGGAGCACTAGCAACAAATCCTCTACTTAATGGCCCAGCTGTTAACCAACAAGTAGTAATCATCTGAAGTCATCGATTTACGGCCTCAGGATAATGAAGAATCAAGAAGAGTAAATTAATCATTTTTCTCTTTCGCAAACCCAAGTTTTGCCTTCTACGGACACTCCAGCCCCATGCCCCAGGCTGCTTTCTAGAGAGAGCGGGTGCAGGGTCAGGTTCTCGAAAGCTACCTTCAGACACACCAGAAGAGGGCATTAGATCCTATTAGAGATGGTGTGAGCCACCATGTGGTTTCAGGGAATTGAATTCAGGACGTCTGGAAGAGCAGCAGTCAGTACTCTTAACCACTGAGCCATCTCTCCAGGCCCAATTCTCTGGGTCTTAATCTACTTTATTCAGTTTGGGAGAAAATGACATTTCAAGGAAGAAATTAAGTTGGTGAGGGTAGAATAGTGAAAACAAATAGGAAATACCCTGTTTGCTGTTCTCTGGTTGAAAGCCAAGATTATCTAACTAGAATAACTATATAAGACAAAAGCTACATGATATACACTCTATATACACTGCATGCACTTTTTCAACAATATAGAAACAGAAAAACATTAGCAGATTTATTATGTGAACCCGTGGTTACTCATATGTTCAATCAATAAAGACTCAGCAACAAAAGAGAATTAAAAACCAATTTTCCTTAAAATGACAGATACAAATATACTTAATAAAACAATATGAATATAATAAAATAAGATAGAAAACACATTCAAATATCATCTACCATGATCCATGAGATGGGCTTCATTAAAGAGATGCAGGGATGGTTCAACATAATGTGCTTAATGTGTACAAAAAAACAAACAAACAAACAAGGTGTCATTTCATTATATGATGAAACATTCTCTGACAATATCCACCACCAGTTTACGATTAAACTGTTCACTCCATGTATTTTTAACTCATCCATTTGTGTTTGAAGTATAATAAACTTCTTAATCCTGGTATATCTGAATACTTGTTATCTTTAAAATATAAAACTACAAGTCTTAACAAGAAAAAAAAAGAAGTTGAGAGGAGGAAGAAGATAGTAAAATGATTACCAATAAACTTAATTTTGTCTTTCCACACTTACTTTAGACTTTGTAGCTATTTCACATAACACCCAGTATTTTTATATGAATATATGAAATATTCACCTTGATTCAACTGAAAGGTTACTGGATATGGTGTTAATATATGCTTTATGAAGGGTGACAATGGCAACATAGGTGATAGTGAAGCATTGTAGAGAAGAAATGCATACACAAGTTTTAAAAGCTGTTCATTATCTCTCATGTGGTATGTGTGTGTGTGTGTGTGTGTGTGTGTGTGTGTGTGTGTGTGTGACATGATTTGTGGTGGTGATGCTTAAAGAGTTCAAACTAAAGTTTATTTTATTTTGAGTCATTCACCTTGCTTTCTGGGGAAGGGTCTCCTCGGTAACCTGGAATACTTCAAGAAAAATAAAGCAGCTCTCAAGAAACACCCAGAGATACTCGTGTATTTGTCTGTTTAGGACCTGAGATGACAATAATCTGCTAATATGTAAGCTTTTGTTAACACTGAATCTTTTTCGTTAGCAGTATAAATCACACCTGGATGCAGGTTACTTAGCAAATGTACAATCTCTACTCTACAGAATACAGAATAGCTGCTTACTGCTGAGTAGACATACTTAAATAGAAAATATTGTCTCATTTGCATTTTTAAGCAGAAAAATCACCAAGAACACACATAAAATAAAATAAATGTTGCACTGAATATCAATGAATAAAATGCTTATTTGTGCTATGAGATGTGTATCAGAAAGACATAGTTACTCTGTGTCAACAGGAAATGTCTTAGGCAACTAAATATTTCTTTATAATTTTTCAAATATGCTAACAACCATGAAATTGACATGAATATTGGCTTTTCTAGCTGCAAGAAAATGAATTTTAAATATGTATTCCTTGAGCAAATTGAATATGCTGCATTTACCATGAAGTTCTATTTCTAATGGATAGTTGTACCAGAATCCACAGGAACTCGTTTCCATTTTTAAGCCATCATATATTATGATTACAAAAAATAAGTCCTAGAAGTAAAGTGAAATTTCTTGATGTAAAATATGTTCTCCCATTATTACTATAAGAATACATACAAATTGGCAAAGGGGATTTAGACTGATTTCCATTCCCTAGAAACACACCTCTTTGAGGAAATTTGATCTTTCAGTAGAATTCTCTACAATATGAAAAACAATGTCAGCAAGAACAGCAAAGGGACATTTTTCAATTTTTATTTTCCTTGTTAAAAATTCATATCCTTATTATAATACATTATTTAAATTCTGTAGATGTACCTAATTAAATTTCTCTTTGTAGCTTTTATTAAATCTTCATGAGGGAAAGCTTTACTGTAAGGAATATTGGTGTATGCAATAGCTCTTTGTGTGTGGCTCCTTCAAGCACAGAAGTGGCACAGATGTGGTAGAACCTGTAGGAACATAAGGACAAGACATCCTGTGATGATATAGTAAAGGTCCCTGTTTCTAGAGTACATATTAATTAGCAGAACACCTTTTTGTTTGCTTACTAATTAATTAATTTTTCTGAGTGATTTAAGATTGGCAGCCTAATAACCAATTTCTTAGTTCTTGTAGGAACTCTTCAAGAATTTTTCTTGAAGAATTCAAAGTGGAGGAAACTGATCAGGCAGAGAGTTTTGGACAATTTTTTAAATTCAGTGAAATATACAATGAGTCATGTCTAAAGAAAACTTTTAGTTTGTAAACTCCTCATCTCTTAAATATTATTAGATCAAATTTGAGTATTCAAAAAAAAGGTGTGGCATTTGAAGTTAGGATTATTTTGTCTATCCCAAAATAATTTAAAAGCACTTACTTAACAGTATTCATATTATTTTTCTTTGAGTTATTCAATGTTTATGAGTGCTAAGCCTACATATATGTTTGTGTACCGTGTGTATGTCATCAAAGGAAAGCCTTGGATCCCCTGGGATAGCAGATAGGCATAGTTTTGAACCACATGAGATTGCCAGGAAACGAACCTGGATCTTTGAAAGAGCACCCAGTGCTCATAACCACTGAAGATGATCACCTAGTATAGTGAGACATGCAATGTTGAGTTTTGTTGTTGTTTTAATATTGTTGTATCGTTTGTTTTTTGTTAAGCAATCATGCGCTGGCTGGTGTTTAATTGTCAGCTCCCCAGAAACAGACTCAAAACTTCAGAACCATCATGAATGTCAAATTTCATCCTGTAACTATCTCACTAAATTGAACCTGTTAACATATTAAATAAGATGAAATGTATAGAGAAAAGTATATAGGTTTATTAAGCTTCGGAAAACTAAGAAAGTTTGGTTCTAGATCACCACCATTTATTTATTGAACAACAAAAATAAGACTTTATTTTATTGATTTTCAGAAACTCAATATTTTCACCAATCACTTGCTGAGATTATACTTTTAAGGCACACACACACACAGACACACACACACACACACACACACACACACA
>NW_021620841.1:645341-645786 GCF_004785775.1 Grammomys surdaster
TACCTTCAAACAAACAAAAGTTGATATTCTTGGAAGTTAATTTGTATTAATTTTTAAAATGTTTGTTATTCATTTCTTCAAAATTTTATGCATCGCATTTTAATGAAATCACTATCCTTTAGCAAGTCTTCTGAGGTTCATCCTGCCTCCTTCCATACTCACCCTTCTTATTGTCCGTATTGTTTTTAAAGTCTTGGAATCGAATCAGTGAAGCCTATGTACTCCTATGTGTATGACCATCCACTCAAATCTATTTTATCTAATGGGGACTTGCTTTCAAGTAATTCTACATGTCCCTTTCCAATATGTTATCAATTGCCAATAGCTTGTATCTAGGACTTGTATTTCATGACTGCCTCCTTTGATGCTGGAATTTAGTCTGGCTTGAACTTGTGAAAGTATTTTGTGTATTCACATTATCAGAAGTGAGATATATATATATATA
>NW_021620841.1:645886-664274 GCF_004785775.1 Grammomys surdaster
TATATATATATATATATATATATATATATATATATATATTTGCTCTTCTGTGTCCAGAAAACTCTGCTTCCTTGTAGACTTCCAATTCCCATGGCTTTTCCCCTTTTTCTTCCCCCTCTTCTATAGTGATCCTTGAATCTTAGGAGAAGTGGGTATGATATAGCTATCTGTCTTAGTTAGGGTTTCAATTACTGTGAAGAAATGCCATGACCAAAGCAATTCTCATAAAGGAAAACATTTAATTTGGGCTGGTTTAATTAGAGACTGAGTACATTTCCACCATGGAGGAAAGTATTGCATTGTCCAGGCAGACATTGTACTTAAAAAGGAGCTGACAGCTCTACATCTTCATCTTTAGGCAGCAGAAGGAGACTGTGTGCCATACAGAATATAACGTGAGCATATATGAGACCTCTCAGCTTGCCTGCACAGTGATGCACTCCCTCAAACAAGGCCACACCTCCTAATAATATCACTTCCTATGGGTCAAGCATTCAAACATATGGGTTCTATACCTATTCAAACAACTACACAATCCTATTCAGGTTTGAGATTTATGCAATGTCTTAACCTCTGAACTATGACCACTTATAGGTCATTATTAATTAATATTTACTATAAATATAAACCTCTCTGGTAAGGGTTGAAAGCTACACTACTCCATGGTCATAATAATAAGTCAGCTTAATGTTATATCCCTTTAGAAATGTATATATAAAGTTATATTTTCTGCCCTAAGACCTAAGACCAGTCTGGCCACACGTTCTTGATCCTAAAGACAGTGCTTCATCTTGCCAGTTGGGATATAAATCTAACTAATCAGAGTGTGAAGTTTCAATTAGTTCAGGAGCAGTGGGGAATGGGAGCTCTCAAGGGAGAAGTTATTGAGCACAACTAATATAAAGGGGGTGAAGAACAGTGGAACAAGAAGGATTATTAAGGCAGGGGGATGAGAAGACAGAATAAATGAGGACGTATGAGGAGGGGTTGCCATATGTGTTAAAATTCTATAGACATAATAAGACATCATGACCCATCAGTATACAGAAGATTGAGCTTACTGGAGTGTACAGTTTGAGAGTCTGAGGTAATTACCATTATAAAAGAGAACATAGCAGCAAACAGGTAGACATGCACTGAAATGGTGGCTAAGAGTTAAATCTTTTAGCCACAAGGTATAGAGTTGAGACTGGGATTGACTTTTGAAACCTCAAGCTTACACATAGTGACATCCTTCTTTCAACAAGGTCACACCTTCTAACCTTCCCAAATTGTACCACCAACTGGACACTAAGAATTCAAGTATGTGTATCTATAAGAGCTATTCTGATCCAAACTACCATAGATACATAACTGAAAACCTTGTAGAAAAGTCCTATTAAAAACTAGTAATGCAAAAACTTGACTTTACATGGAGTTACTATATGACTATATTGCTTCATTTAGGCATGATGGGCTAACAAATAAAAACTCCTGTGCCAGGAACTAGTTACCACTTTTGGAGTTGATGGTCAGTGAGGTATTAGAAACTACTACCAAACATTACAGGGTCTTGTTGTCACCCTCCAGAACTTAATCGTAGAACCCCACTGCATTGAGACATGGAAAGGTCACCTCTACTGGATAGCTTTCAAAGTTTTGGAAGATGCTACTCATACTACAGGAAGATAAAAAGAAACCAGTTATTTATCCATCTATAAATCCCATCAACTACAGTGACCCACCTGGAAAGACATGCCCATTATGCATGCAATAGTTGCACAGGCATCAGGGAAACCTTCCTTTTTGTGAAGATTTTTATAATTTATTTCATGTCTGTAAATATTAAGTATTTAAATGAGATCATCACTAGAAGCATCTGTTATGACATATGGATAATTACTCTTATTCAGCTCCATACAATCCACTACATATGTAGATTGAAGAACTTAGTTTAAAAATCAATTTTAGCCGGGCGGTGGTGGTGCACGCCTTTAATCCCAGCACTCGGGAGGCAGAGGCAGGCGGATTTCTGAGTTCGAGGCCAGCCTGGTCTACAGAGTGAGTTCCAGGACAGCCCGGGCTATACAGAGAAACCCTGTCTCGAAAAACCAAAAAAAAAAAAAAAAATCAATTTTACCTTTCTGCTAAAAGTCTTTCAAATTTGAATGTTGGAATATATTACATGCATACATGCACACACACACACACACACACACACACACACATTTTATTTTTTCCATTTGCCATATATATTGTATGTGTATGTACAGGAAACCTAGAAATGTCCCCATAGGTTTTTACAATCACAGCATACCTTGAGCAATACCTTCTCTTTTAGTGTTCCCTTTCAGGAAGTAATGCTATGCTCTCTAAACAATTCAGACTTCACTAGACCACATAAGTTTCTTGTAGCTAAGAGTTCTCCTTGAATTTTTACCTGTATGCCCAAGGGCATATTACATGTCAAGCATATTCATGTCAAGCAAATATTACATGTCAAGGGCATATTCATGTCAAGCAAATGTTTACTGAAATACTGACTTTCCAAAACTAAATATCTTATTGTGGAACATTGTTTTATTTTACAGAAACTTTCTAAGTTAACATTGCTTGTTCCTGTGTTCTCCTTCTAGTTGGTTTTCTGACATGATATCTTCCGGTACTATATGGTGTATTTGTAAAATTGAAATAAAGTAACATTCATCATTATCATTAAATAAACTTTTCTGAATTTTTCTCTTCTTATTAAAGTCTTATTTTATTTTCTGAAGGACTAATTCAAGGCTGCCATTACATTTGGTTCTCATGATCCTTTATTTTCCTCTCATGAAGTCAATTTTTATTTATTTTTTCCATTTTTCCTTTACTGAAAGTTGTTTTTTGTTCTGTTTAGTATAATTCCAGGGATTCTCTTGTCTCAGCTTCCCCAGGCCTGGATGGCACATCCAGTTGAATAGTAGCATTCTGATGTTACTATTACATGGGTTCTGAGGCTCAAACTCCAAGTTTCAAGCTTGCTTCTCAGTCACTTTATGATCAGTCTTTGCCCCAGCCATTATTTTTCCTATTTCCCAGTCTATATTAGGTCTTACTTGGATTTGGTCCTGTCATCACTAACAATGTACTTATGTCTGTGACTCCTAGAAGGACCGTGTATCTCAGTTAAGTGAAGGGCAAATAATGGAAAATAAACTGCGTATGACTCTCTTCATATTGATGTGGTCTTGGAAATCATATAGTATTGTTTCTACTAACTTCAAAGTGGAAAGATATTGCATTACTTGTAATGACATGACTTTACTAGATGTGATATCCAGGAATCTTGGTCAATGTGACAGAATAAATAAGATCACTTGGGCATAAGAATTTTTAGTTCAAAAAATTCCTCTATCAGTTTGGCCTAAATGCAATCTCGGAAACATTGTCTTGATCAGTTATTGATGCAGAAGATTCTGGTTCATTGTAGTCATTTCCAGCCTTGGGCAGGTGGTACTGGATTATGTAAGAAAGCAGGCTGAGCCCGCCATGTAGATAAGCTAGTAAATAGTGTTCATCTATGACCTATGTTTCACTCTCCACCTCCAGATTTTTTCTTGAGTTCCTGCCGTCTTTTGCCTCAGGGAGGAAGTGTAACCAGGGACACAAAAGCAAAATAAAACCTAACTTTGCCAAGCTGCTTTCAGTCATATATTACAACAATAGAAAATAGCCTGTGACACTATGTGTTTACTTAAAATTACTTTTGGTGATGGATACAGTCTAACCTCAAAGTGACTTTTTACAAAAGTATTCTATTTTCTATATATAAAATTAGATTTTGATATTTTGAACACATCCCACACATGAAATTATATTACATTATATTTCTGACAACGGCAATATATTTTTACAATTTCAGTGATTTCCTGGGACAGCTGGTTGTGTTATGGTCACCTCAAACTCAAATTTAATATTTCTGTGGTGTTATGATTACTTTTGCTATTGCTCATCTCGAGCCATACTTTAAAGGTTGAATTATAGACTCAGGCACAACCTCAAAGTTTGTAGCATATGAAGTGCTTTTGCAGTTTTTAAGACTTTATTAAGTATTTTATCACCATAATGAAACTTTACATGGAACATTGACCAACTGTATCACACTGTCTGAAATGATGAATAGAAGACAAAACCTCTTGATTTTTGCTCTCTCACTCTATTCTTTCTTTCTTCTTTCTTTGTTTTATTCTTTAATCTTTATTTTGTTTTTTACTCTCCAGTCATTATCCAGCTCCTGGTCTGCCTTCTGACTATTCCTCATCCCATAATACTTTCCCCGTCTCCAAGAGGATGCCCCCACCCCACCCAGCCCCAGTCCATCAGATCTCCCCAGGCCCTGGGGCCTCAAGTCTCTCTAGGGTTAGGTGCATCTTCTCTCACTGAGGCCAGACCAGGCAGTCCTCTGCTGTATATGTGTTGGGGCCTCATATCAGCTGGTATATGCTGCCTGGTTGGTGGCTCAGTGTCTCAGAGGTCTCAGGAATCCAGGTTAGTTGAAATTGTTGGTCTTCCTATGGGGTTAGCTCCTCCTCTGCTTCTTCCAGCTTTTCCTTAATTAAACCCCAGGGGTCCCTGAATGTTAGCTGAATAAGGGGGCATTTCTTTTATAAGATATACCTATTTAGTATATGATGTACATGTGTGATTCACTAATTGTGATAAGATTTCAAGTATCTACTCAGTCTCAGATATATATAAATATAGACTTTCATTATTTAATCACATATTTACAATCTTAAATAATAATCCAAGGTGGGTAATCACTCATAACTTCAATTTTACTCTGAATAAGGAATTATTCACATATCAAAAATTAAGCTATTGTTTAAAACATTTCAAGTAAAATAAATATTATTTTATAGAAAATTTAGAAGTTCATAACAGATACAATAACTACCTAAATCTTTTTGCTTGATGGGTTATTAAAACTGGCATTCCATATAGCACAAAGTAAGGGGAATTTGAGAAGATATGTTCTACAAATTCATATGATATTTGACACAGATCCCATTACAAAATCTATGATCTCATGAAGCTTTTGATGAAGTAATTGATAAACAGGACCAGATGAGGTGTTGTATGACTGTATTCTCTGCACTCTGGGTGGCGAAACAAGATGATCAAGAGGTTACTTGTCTACAAGCACAGCATGGCATCATTTAAACTGTGAAGGATGGGTGCCTGCCCATGAGGTGGGTCTCAAAATGGGCCAGTCACTGATTGACCATTTCTTGACTTTCTGCTCGAACTTTGTCCCTGTGTTTCTTTAAGACAGGACTTATGAGAGACTATACCTGGCAGCTGACAAAGACACATGGAGATACTCACTGACAAACGCTGGAATGAGGAATTTATGGAAGAGTTAGAAGAAGGACTAACGGCCCTCAAGGAGATGGCAACACCACAGGAAGACCACCAGTGTCAACTAACCTGAAACTCTGGGAAAAATGAGAAAAATTTTGTTCAAATGCCAGTTTGAGCTACTTCACAAAATCAAGTTTGTTTTTTTTTTTTTTTCAAAATTAAGTCTTAAAAAAAAAGCAACAAGGTTAAACTCTAAAGTAGATATAAGGGGAAACAGGGGAATAAACTATTTCAGTTTTCTACACAATGGAAGTGTAATCTCAGCGCTCAGAATGTTGAGGCATGGGGATTAATATGAGTTCAATTAATTCTTGGTTAAGTTTGAGGATTAGATCACTCTGAACTACACAGTGGGATTCTGTTACTGTAACTTTATCTAATGATGATCACCATCACCATCATAATATAAATGAGGAAAGTTGTAAAAGAGGAATAAAACATGTTTTTCTCGTGTGTAAAAGGCTGTTTTTAAAGGGAACGTGATAATCTGTTTCCCCTAAAGCATGATAGCTAAGCTGAATCATGAACAGCAAATTCTTCATGATTAATGTGATCAATCTATTTTGGCTAACATTAGTATACTTTGATAGCACTCATAAAATATATGTTGTATAATTTAGTATACATATCAAGTTGATGACTTTAGTAGATTTTATTGGCTTTTTATTGGCTTGCTCTGCTTTGTTTTTTTTTGTTTTTTGGTTTTTTTCGACACAGGGTTTTTCTGTGTAGTCCTGGCTGTCCTAGAACTCACTCTGTAGACCATGCTGGCCTCGACCTCAGAAATCCGCCTGCCTCTGCCCGCCAAGTGCTGGGATTAAAGGCGTGTGCCACCACAACCCGGCTCTGGTTTGTTTTTAAGCTTATTTTTATTGTATGTATGTGAGTGTATTCCTTATTATGTAAGTGCATTAAGTACATGTACTGCCCAAAGACGTCAGAAGCGCACATTGGATTCCCTAAAGCTGTGGTTATATACAGCTATGAGTGGTCATTTTGGACCTGGGAGATAAACATGGCTTCTCTGAAAGCACAGCAAGTTTTCTTAATCACTGAACCATCTCTCTTCTTCCTCACAAGGTTTTTATTAATCTAGGCAACTTTTCTAGAGTGTCAGTGACTTTGAAGTGGCCTGTGTTTATCAATGTTCATTCAACCTCTCTTCAAAGGGTCACAATGTATAAGATTGTAAGTGCTGTTAAGACATTAGATATGCTGAGAAGATTAAAATTTAAAAATATGTTACACAGAATATGTTAATAGAATATTTCCTTGAATCACTTCCTATCACTTTTTTCCTCATGAAATAAAATTCTCATGGGAAAAGGGCTTTGTAAGTAAAATAAAAATCTTACATCCAATATATTTACAGAAATATTAAAAACATTATTGTAAAAGATTTGAGAATTTTATTACATTTCATTCACTGAAAAGCATAGTGAGAAAATTTGCAAAACTATTTAAAGCGAATATTTTGTGAACATTTTAGAAATGTAGTGGGGTTTTACATTTTTCTCCTCAAGTCAAATAGAAAAGGCACTTCTGGTTTCATTGTAATATATTCATTAGAAAATGAATATGATATTACTATAGTTACTAAAGCATTTGATGGAAATTTGTCTTTGTGAAGATATTACATACAGTTATAAATATATGCCACACACACACATATATATATATGTGTATATATACATATATATATGTTTATATACATATATATATATAACACACATATATAACATAAAACATAAAAGATACATGTAAATTTAAACATATGTCCATGTGAAACACATTTTCTTTGGACATTAGAGTTTAAAAAGTTAAGCTTAATTTATCATGAAGTAAATTTGTTTAAAACACTCTGTCTTTGTTGTGAGTTCAGCTTAAATAGTGTTGATACAAACAGGACATAAAAAATCCAGATAATATTCTAATGACATGAGCTGACCTCATGTTGTCATTGATCACAAGAAGATGTTTAAGACACCAAATCCATCTTGATTCCCTCATTATAGTCCATGTGATTGACATGAGCGTTGCTGCAGGTTTAGATAAACTGCTGCTCTGATCTCTGTGATGAGATTCAACAAGAAAGCACAATGGAGCAAAACAATGGAACATGGAAGAAAATATTAATCCTGAAAGAGACTGCCATCATTCATAAGAACTCTAATTGAGAGCTACCCATTTTTCTTCCTCTCTTCTCACCTGTATCTCTTCAATGTGTTAGACAAACAAGAACTTTGTCCAGAAAGTCCATCCCATATCATTTGCCTCACTCACAAAGCATGTTGATAAAGCCTTAAGCTAAAACCTATTCTCACATTAAGTAAATATAAAATTTTAATGACTCATTATTATTTTGTCACTGTATTCCTAATATATACAATCATGGTTAAAATGCATTAAAGTTATTATATACTTATTACAAATATAATTTAAAATGTCAAAGTTAACATTAGATTCACAAACTCATTTTTGTTTTAACTTAAATAGAGGTTATGTTACTTAATTTTTTTTTTTTTTTTTTTTTTTTTTTTTACTTAAGCAAAAGGTAAATGTTAACAATTAACATTAACAGCCTTGTTTCCAGTCTTCAGAGATTGAGACAAGAGGAACATGTATTCAAGACCCATCTAGGCTAGAAGTGGAGATAGTGGGAAACTAAAATAGAGGCACAGCACACATATAGATAGATACACACGCATGCATGTGCACACTCACACATTCATACACACTACTTGGCACTTATATGTAAAGGTTCACTGGATGCAATTATATCTCTTTTTAAACCAAGAGCTTAAAGCACATGGAGATGCCGGGTCTAGGAGACTGACAGGTACGGGAGTAAAACCTTTGAGTATACAATAAGAATGTAGAGCCAACGCTTATTAAGAAAGAATTATATCTGTCCAGTCTTGGTAATTGTGGCTAGAAGAAAATTCCTACCTACATCTGCCAAGTGTCTCAGCTTTTCAAGCTAAGTCAACACTTTCTATAAGAGTTCAGGTTTCATTATACTGGAAATTACTATGTATTTTTTATTTTTAAATTCTAGTACATTAAACTATTCCCTCCAAGCTCTTTCTGTATTTTTGCTACCAATCACTTTATATAGTAAAAGTAAGACTTTTCATTCAGAATTCTGTGAACAAAGATATTTAAAGCATTTTAATCACATTCATTAACTTGTTAAATATTTATCTTTATATTATAAGGAATTAGGTTATTTTTTCAATGCTGAACAAAAATTAGCATAGCTTTCATCAAAATCAAACCATGTTTTCAAAAATCGACCGTGCAGCCTTACCACAAGCCTGGCAAAATAGGCAAAATAGGCAAAATTGCTTACTATCAGAAAAAAAATGATATATTCCATCTGTTATTTATTATAACATGATTCAGATGACTTTGAAAAATTAGCATGCTTTTTCATTATGTATATAGGTAGGAATTAGTTGCTTTAGCTGAATATTAATCAGTTTTTTTGGCATTTGGAGTTGTCAAGTATAGAAATACCATTTTGTGGGAGAAAGGACACAATTGTTAGAATACACAAAGCTAGATAGATGCATTGTTATTACCCCATTAGGTTTCACTTTTGGTGTTGTTCATTATGGATCTAAACAACTTATCTTCTCATCATCCCTAGGGTTCATCCATTTCTACAGCTGCCGTAGTCATGTGGTGATGTAGTCATAAAAGCATGTAATAGGTACTTATTTCAGGTTAGATACTGGCTTACTAATTACATTTTATTTTCCTCTCTGGATCCATAGTTTAGCCTACCTGTATAATTTTCTATTGTCTGGAGTTATCATTCAGACTTTCATTTGAACAACAGAATCTTGGTTGCCTTCAAGTTTTGACCAATATGAATATGGTTATGTTTTCACACAGATTTTTACATAGACATATTTTCGAGTGATGTGACAAAACTATCCTTGAATTCTGAGAATGCTTGTAGACTTTCCAAACCACTATAGCATCTTCAAAGTCCCCTTGTCTTTTTTGCATTTGATGTTGATTTGTTTGAAGTATAGCAATTTAAATAAGTAAAGAATAGCCTTTCACTGTGGTATTATTTTAGTTTCTCCAGGGATAGATGGTACAGAATATATCTTTCAATACTTATTTATCATTTGTGTTTATTTTTGAAGTATCTGTTCCAGGTTGTACTTATCTTTAATTGAGTGGTCTCATGTTAAATGATAGCCATGTGTCTATAAATAAGTACAGATGCAGATACATAGATGTCAGGAACTCCTCAAAATTACCTTCAGTTTTTTAAGTACGTGACACATTATTAAATCTGTATAGTTAACATGAATTGTAGGACTGTAGATATCTTTATCCCAAATAACAGCTTTTACTCTCTTCAAATTCTTTCCTTTATCTTGCTTTTCCAATGAAAGCTGACAATACCACGCTCTAGAATCTGTTGGGTAGACTGTCTTTAACATATCACTAGTAACTATTATAATTAACATTATTAAAATGATCACTATCATATTTTCAGTTACTTAACAAATTCTTTCAGAATATGGATCTTAACTTACACTTCTTATTTTTTTGTTTGTTTGTTTTATAACTTTTGGCTTTTCAGACAACTCTAAAACTATCATTTTATCCACCTTCTTCTGATTAACTTTCTTCCCATCCTGTTGATTTCTTTAAAAATTTCTTTATTCTTATGTATTTTATTATTTAAAAGCATTTAAAGCTAAATATATTTGATCATAGATTTCCCCTCCCTCAGGTCCTTCCAGATTCTTTCCCCAACTCAGTCCAATTTAAGGTCTTTCTAAAAACCAGGTACAACAACAAAATATCCCAAAAACCAAGAACACAAAATAAAAGCACACCTAAAAAGAAAAAGAAACAAAATAGCAAACAGTAAGCATATACACACATGCACACACACACACACACACTCCTATCTGTAGATATATCTTAGAGTGGTGGGTAAATACTGTGTCACACTATGAGAGAAGCCTAATTATCCGTGTTGCAGCAGATATAAGTGAGACTTTTATTATTAACATTTACCCTAGTGACTTGGTTTACCCTCCTTCATTATTTTTAATATAAAAATATAAAAATATAAAATATAATAAGATACAATAAATCTTTTCACATTGAAGTTAGACAAATCACACCAACAGAAGGAAAAGAGGCCAAAAAGACAAAAAAAAATTAGAGAACCACTCATATGTACAGAGGACTTTTCTTTAGACCAGTTTTATCTGGTTTTACAATAGGTTCCTGGAATATCTATTTTCAGGTTCTTAGTAACCTTAGAAATAATGAGGATGGGTTCTATCTTGCGGAGTAGGCTTTATGTGAAATAATTTTTGACTTAATTTATATTTATACATATAAATATTATGTGTCACTCATACATCTTATATTACATATAATAAATTAATAATGTATGCACATTGTATATATCATGCATCTGTTACTTATACCTGCTGGGACAGGAAAAATCAATTTTCTCTAACAAAGTGACACTGGGGCTATCAACCACTCCAAGACAGACCTCATATTCAAGAATAGTACAGTCCGGTGGAATCCCTGTGTTTGATTCTTCGGTCTCTGTGAATTCATGGGCTTTGCTCATGTTGATTTAGAGACACTTGTTTTCTTGGTGTCCTCCATCCCCTCTGGCTTCTAAACTTTTTCTGCCTCTTCTTCGACAGGGTTCTCTGAGCTCTGAGGGGAAGGATTTAGTGGAGTAATTCCATTTAATGCAGAATGTTCCAAGATCTCCTCACTCTCTGCATAATGTCTGGCTGTGTGTGTCTATGTTTGCTTCCATCTACTCCAGCAGAAAGTTTCTGTGGCAGCTGAAAAAGGCACTGATCTATGAGTATGACAGAATATCATTAGGAATAGTTATATCACTACTTTTTTTTCCTGTAGACCAACCTTATTGGGTTATACACTAGACTCCTGTGCTATCTAGTCTCAAGTTCTTGGTAACCTAAGCAATGGCAAATATGGGCTCCATCCTGTGAAGTACGCCTTAAGTCAAATCAGTTATTGGTTGTTTACTTCTGGACCTTTGTGCCACCATTGCCCTGGCATATTTTACAGGCAATACCCCATTGCTGATAGAGGATTTGTAGCTTGCTTAGTGTTTATGTTTCTCTTATGAGAACTTGCAGCTTACGTTCTTGTATCAAAGACACTGGGACATAGGGATAAAGGTTCTATTTAGGCAGAGAATTGAAATTCACAGGAACAGAATTGACATCCTCATCTTTAATGATCTTGTAGGTGTTATCTTCAGCTATGGGGCTTTGCTGTCAGGTTGTGGAGAGCAAACATTTTCCTTGGCAATAGCCTGGGTTTTTTGGGGGATTCCCATGGGACCCTTTTGGCCAACCACTCATATAGATGTAACTCCATCTTGGTAGTTGAAGTTTCATTGGGTGCCTAGAAATGGCCAATTAGAAACATGACCCCATCACTTAGCAGTTGAAATTAGTTCATGTGCATATATGTGTATGAGGTCAGGTGGGGTGGGGAGCATCCTCGTGGTGGTGGCAGGAGGTATGGGATATGGAAAAGTTGGAGGGTGGATATGGGGGGGAATATAATCTGAAGTGTAAATAAATAATAATAAAAAAGAAAAACCAAAATTAAATGAAAACTCTTTTATTCAAATAAAAAAAGAAAAGTCCTTGTTTTACTACATTAGGTTTCCATGCTACCCCTTAAATGTACCTTAATTTTAGTTGTCTCTTTCTGTATCTGCTCCACACTAATCATTTCTGTTTTATCAATCCAAGTAGCAGTTGCAAAAAGGAACAAAGAAAATTGTTGTTGAAACAAATTGAATTGTCCTTTGTACCTGCTTTTGCCCTGCTTCTGCTGATTTTTCTAATCACATTTTCTTGTTTTTGGTTTGTTGTTGTTGTTGTTGTTTTGGTTTTTCGTGACAGGGTCTCTCTGTATAGCCCAGGCTGTCCTGGAACTCACACTGTAGACCAGGCTGGCCTCGAACTCAGAAATCTGCCTGCCTCTGCCTCCCAAGTGCTGGGATTAAAGGTGTGCACCACCACCACCAGAGTGTTTCTGGTTTTTTTTTGTTTTTTTTTTTTTGTTTTTTTGTTTTTTTAATAAGAGAAATTATAGTGTTATTTCGTCATCTACCAAAAAATAGCATGTCTTAGCTCCGTAAACACTGAATTGAATGCTCTTTTCGGGGCATTAAGCTTTTATTGATTTCTAGGACTGAATTAGTAAACTATGATAGCTTTGGACAATTATTATTTTTCCAAAGCACACCCTCATAGTTGATCTACCTCTTGGGTCCCTTTTTTCGTTTCCTAGGTATTATTTTGTCATCAGCTGACAGCAAAGTTCAATATGTAGCAGAGAAACCTAATTTTTAACAGGAGAGCCACTCTGAAGGAAAAAATAATCCCACCTTTTGACGCATAAAATGTAAGAAACAAAAGAAGCATGCCCTCAAGTACATAGCACCGTGTGCTGAGTCAAAAAATATCATAGGAGCCTAAAATCAATTATCTTTGTACATATCTGTAGTGAATATTAAGCATAGATTAAGCATAGATTTCATCATATATATGTATACATATATATGCATAAATTTTACTATATATATTTAATTTCATATAATATATAATGAAATTTCATTATAATATATACTAAATAAATTTCTCGCTATATATATACATATATATATATGTATAGGTATACATATATATACATACACACACACATACACACACACACACACACACATATATATATATATATATATATATATATATAATTATTTGACATAATGCCAAAAATAAATTTTATATAACTTTTTATTAGGACTTGACTTAACTACTCAGCCAAGCAGAAGCATGCTTGAAAAATAGAAAGTGTCTACACAGAGAAAAGTCACAATAGAAACTGTGCTTTCTGTGTAGCAGACACTTCTGTGTTAGCATTGCCATTGGTAAGAACTGATATGGAGTTAAGAAGACTGTTTCTGTTTGAATACTTGAAAAATAATTAAAATGGCAGGTATGAATCCTATGTAAATGGAAAATTAAATTTAAAGTCTCTCTAGGTTTACTTTTGATAGTAAATCCAGGTTTTTTTCTGCTATAGGCTCTTATTCAGCTTCCATTTTTAATTCCTTCCCCATCCCTGAAATTAGAATACTAATATTAGCTATGTTCAACTCCCAGCGGTGCTTATGTTGAAAACGTTGCAATATATTTTTAAACCTCAAGACATATAAAAATAGAAAGTAACTATGAGAGTGTTTCTCCAAACAATATAGATTAAAGTGGCAATCTTTTGTTGCCTCTTGGGAATTGAGGATTGCAGCCCATTGCAGAAGATAAATACTTATAGGGCCTACAACCCATGATAACTGAGCTAAATCAGACCTGATAGCTTTTTTCCTGAAGTCTAGCTTTCTTGGCTATGAAAGCTGCCAACGGAGGGAAGCAATTAAACAGTCCTACCCAGCTGTGATACCCATGAACCACAACAATTACTAGCATGGCAAGATATGGATAAAGGTGCATGAGGTGATACTCACATATCAGGAGCAACCAATAGCTTACTAATTGGACATAATGATCTCTTAGCAAAAGGGGAATCATGTCTGATACTAGAATCCTAGCCAGGTTTCTGGAGCTGAGATCATAAAACCTTAGAAAAGGATCAAGTACTACCTGCATGTTTATGTTTGATAGCATAATTGCAATCTACATTCTAATGCTTATCCTTATACATGTTTAGCTGCCATCTCTAAAACTAAATAAGACTCAAAGCAAAATATTATATTAATCCCACATACATATCTGTTTATATAAACAAAAATACAGTTTGGAAGCAAAATGTCTCATGAAACTTCAGAAGACAACTTTGTTCAGAGTGTCTCGTAATGCAGGAGTAGGTATACATTTGGTAGTAAATCTGGGAGAGGCTTTGTTTTTATTTGACTGATCTGGAATGTAACATTGCTAATATTATCTACTCACATACTCAGGTATATTTTATAAGCAATGCAATCCTCTTCCCTTTGAGAACCAAGAGTGATTCTTCCTCTGAGAGAATCAGAAAGTGTTCTCCATATAATTCAGTGCCATCTCTTTGGGAAAGCTGGACAACTATTTGAAACCTTTCCACTTAAGCTTTATTTTGATAGATTAATATTTTACATAGTCACTCAAATATCCTTTATAGCCACTCTACTAGGTGTGAAGATACACTGACTGATTAAGTGCACAGTGCAGGTCAATACATACAAAAATGTGCTTTTTCTTTCTGCTCTGAAAGAACGTGAGTACTAAAATGAGGATGCTCATTACCTGCAAACAAAGGATGAGAAATAACATAAGGTAGCATAATGAAATTTAGTAGAGGGCTAGGTTAATGCTGACTCCCAGAAATGTTTATAGAATAGAGAAATTTGAGAGAGTAAAAATAGGATAATATATGTTAGTAATTCCAATTTGTACCTGGAAAGATGGATAAGCAATTAACAGTGTTAGATGCTTTAGTGGGCCCTGGGGTCAAATCACAAAGCAGCTAACAATCATCTGTAACTCCAGTCTTAAGTGATCTAACCACTTTCCTAGTAACTTTGGGCAAAAATCAAACCTGGGGCACATAGAAATACATGCAGAACAAATACTTATACAATAAAAAAATGCAACTATTTTAAAGATAAATTATAAATTAAAACATCAATATTCTAAGAAAAGAAGTTGTGTCAGACACAAACTTTTAAATTATAAAAGTAAAAGGTAGAGGTATTTTATCTTCTGTTTGATTAAAAGTAAAATTCGGGGGGGTAGAGATATGGCTGAGTAGCACTTGCTGTACTTGTGGAAGACCTGATTAGATTCTCAGTAGGCAGGCCAGTTATCTTACAACTGCTTCTAACTCTACCGCCTGGGGATCTAGCCCTTTTCCTTAATTCTCAGTGCACTTGCAGATATATGCACATTAACATACGTATGTTTAATATTTAAAACTATAATTCTATAGGAATGAAGAGAAAAAGCTCTATTAAAGAAGAGATAATGTTGGCCACTATTGGTTAGCCAACCAATAACCAGGCCACCTTGAGACCCATCCACTGGGTAATTATGAATCCCTGACACTATTAATGATACTCTGTTACGCTTGTAGACAGGAACATTTTGTCCTCTGTGAGGTTGCACATAGCATCTGACTCAGAGAGATAGAGACACACACAACCAAACTGTAGATGGAGATTGAGGATTCCTGTGGAAGAATAAGAGGAAGAATTGTGGGCCCCGAAGGGAGTAGGAACTACACAGGAATACCAAGAAAGCCAACTAACCTGGACCCTTGGTGTTCTCAGAGTCTGAGCCACCAACCAAAGAAAATACATGGCCTGGACCTAGGCCTCCCCACTCACGTTTAGCAGATGTACAGCTTCACCTTCATTAGAGTCCTGAACAACTGGAGCTGGGGCTATCCCAAAAGCTGTTGACCGTACATGGGATATGTTCTACTAGCTGGGCTGCCTTGACTGACCTCAGTGGAAGTGGAAGACCGCCTAGCCTTTGCAGAGACACGAAATGCCAGGGTAGGAGACATAACCAGGGGGACTGATTGTACAGGAGGTCATTGTAAGCAATGGTGACTAGGAGGGGGCAGTGAACAGCATGTAAATTGAATAAGAAAAAGAACAAAATTAAGTCAAATTAAAAAAAATAATTCAGAGAGAGAGAGGGAGAATGAAGATAAAATGTTTTACTTTGGGCACTGCAGAGATGTTTAAGGGCACTTGTTCCTATGAGGATTCAAATTTGGTTCACAGTACTCACAATTGCATGTAACTCTAGTGCCAGGGGGTTCCATGACTTTCTTATGGCCTCTATAGGTACTACCAAGAAATGTGGCCAGGGTATATATACCTAAATACTTTTCCACATTCCGTTTTTTTTTTTAAAGAAATTAACAGTGTTCTACAGTTTACTTGGCTATGTGGAAATTTCTTATTTTTTTTATTGGATATTTTATTTACATTTTAGATGTTATCCATTTATCCCCATCCCCCCCCATCCAGGAACCCCCTATCCTATCCCAACTCTTCCTGCATTCTATGAGGATGTGGCCCCACCCACCCCCTGACTCCCACCTCCCCATCCTTGAATTCCCCAACACTGGGTGTCCAGCCTTCATGGGACCATACAGTTTTAAAATAAATAAAATTTTCAAAATTTTACCATTTATGAAAATAAATACTATATAAAATAGTCTTTGCTTTGAGGTATAAGCAACACAGATTATGACAAATGTTTACAGATGAGACAAGTATTTTATTTTGTAAATTCATTGTCTATTTGTGACAATGGATCCACATTAAAATTCCCTTGATATATATACATATATATAGCACACACACACACACACACACACATATATATATATATATATATGCTATAGCCTTGAGAATTGAAAAAGGTACTGAAAGCCATTAATTAATAAATATCTTGAGTTAGATGTGATTGTATTCAAGCTATTTAAAATAAAGAAGAACTCCTTCCTCATCAGTCCTGACATAGTTTCTCTACAGAAGTAACTGCACATCTCATACAACGTTTCCATATCAACTGCAGTGAACATCCTCTGGATGTGATTCAGGTGAGGCTGTGATAAATTGCTAGAAAAATTTATTGCCAGCATATGTAAGACAGAGTCTGGTTATAATATCTAATATGAAACACATGGGCATAATTGATAATTGTTATGAGATTATCTCACCAGGAAATGACTTCACTGAGGTCATTCTGGTCATACCAAGTTCCCTCTCTTTTATGCCACCAAGGTAGTATAGACAAGTGGTTACATTGTGAAATTTTTCTTTGTAACTTTCAATAATAATAACAATAAATATTATTATTAGTAGTAGTACATATATACATATATATTAGTTAAACTTTTATATAACTAGTGAACATGGTAAACTATATAGTAAAAACTGCATCAGTGACTCACATCTTTCTTATAGTGCTACAGGTAGAAAATTCTTATGGAAATTTTTAATAAAAATGATTTTTTGTTTCAAAATTCTAGATTGACTGTTGTGATTGAAGAAATAACTTGTTTTTTTTTTGTTTTTTTTTGTTTTTGTTTTTTTTTTATAGGTGCTATGGGGCAGAAGTGGGCAGGAACAGCAGTATTAGTTAGGGACAGAGAGGGGAGAGGGGATGAGGGAAGGAAACTGAGGAGAAACAGGTATAATTTAGGGGAGCATTTGAGAGGTGGTATGGAAACCTAGTGCAGTGGAAACACGCTAAAATATACAAAGCTGATCCTGATGAAGTCTCTAAATAACGAGAGATGGAGTCCTAACTTAGCTTTCAGTCCTGGAACTGAGCTGCATCTAACTGATTTGTTGGACAAAGGAGTCCCATAAGAATCCCCAAACAATCCAGGCAGTTGTCAAGACCATAGGTTGCTCTCTATAAACTGAAAGCAAGGCCCTATTACTGAGGACAAAAAACACAACAACTACACAATGCATTGAAGGTGGAGAAGTACAGCTAGCGTCTACATAGAGCCTTCACCTGTATGTTGTAATGTGCAGAAAGGTACTATACATGTTACCAAAAGAGAAATGCGCACTAAATCAGCAGCAAACCCATTGATCTACAATGCTGTTCTGCCTGCAAGAAATTCTAAGAAAACGGTGGCACAAACTTGTGGGAGTAACCAATCAATTTGCAGTGTGAATTAAGAACTATTCATGAGATGGAACCTATAACCAATACTGCTTGAGTTATCAAGAACCAGAGACTAGATAGTCTAGAGACCTAGGGTAAACCCAACCAAGACTGGTCAAGAAAGTAAAAAAAAAAAAAAAAAAGACTCCAATTGATATTGTGTGATACTAATAGATCACTGCCTTTTTCATCTACCACCAGGGATGCTTACTTCTCCAGCCAGATGGGAGAGAGAGAGAGAGAGAGAGAGAGAGAGAGAGAGA
>NW_021620841.1:664674-687019 GCF_004785775.1 Grammomys surdaster
CTAAAATATACAAAGCTGATCCTGTTGAGAGAGAGAGAGAGAGAGAATATTTGCATGTTTGTATGCAAGTACATGCACCCCAGCCAGGTTTTAGACATTTAGGAAATGACTGGCAAGTTAGTGAGATTCAAACTTTGGTCCTCATGCTTGATCAGAAAGGGCTTTTAACTGCTGCATCATCTTCTTGCACAGAATATTTTGCTTTTATTTTCATGAACTGCCACTTATCAATTTTAAATATTATAGATTAGACTTTTGATGTTATATTTGAATTAATTGACAAAACCAAAGGCCTAGAGATTCTTATTTCCATGTACTTTACAGATTCATTTAAGTTTAAGACAATGGATTATAACTTTATTATCATTTACCTAACAAGTCATATCCACTTTTGAGTGAATTTACACTGTATTTGTCTTTCTGGTTACCTCATTCAATATTACTGTATTCTAGTTGTATTTGTTTGCTTGCAAATTTCATGATGCCACTTTTAAATAGCTGAGTAATACTCCATTGTATAAATGTACCATATTTTCTTTATTCATTTCTTTTTTGAAGGATATCTAGATTGTTTCTAATTGTTAGCTAATATGAATAAAACCTCAATGAATATAGTTTAAGCAAATGTTTTTTAGGTAGATGAAGAGCTATTCGCTATATACCAAAAATTGGCATAACTGGGTCTTGAGGTATAGTGATTCCGCATTTTGTCAGGAACTACCATGTTAAAAGTTTATGCTCCCACCAGCAATGGAGAAGTGTTTCCCTCATCCCACATTCTTGCCACCATGAACTGTCACTTGTGTTATTGATCTATTGATAGGTATAAGATGAATTTCATAGTAGTTTTGATTTGCATTTCCCTGATGGCTAAGGATGCTAAACATTTCTTTAAGTCTTTTCATAGTCATTTGAGATTCCTCTACTGAGATTCTCTATGTCGATCTGGACCCCATTTTTATTTGAAATATTTGGGTTTTATTAATTAATTAATTAATTAACTTCCAAAGCACTACCACACCTCCTGGTACACACCTCATCAAGACAGTTCCCCCATCCCTCCAACCCTTCTCCTTTGAGAAAGTAGGGATCCTCTTGTGTATTCCCCCACCAAGGCACACCAAGTCTCTCTCAAATTAGGTGTATTCTTTCCCACTAAGGCCAGAAAAGGCAGCCCTGTAGGAGAATGGATACCACAGTCAGGCTACAGCTTTAGGGAGAGACACCTCCTCTCCAATTGTTGGGGTCTGCATGGAGACTGAGCTGTATACCTGTTGGATTGTGTGTCCCAGGGCTCATTCTAGCCTGTGTGTATTCTTTAGTTGGTGACTCAGTATCTGAGAGCTCTGAGGGTCCCAGGTAACATGACTCTGTTGGTAATCCTATAGGGTTCTCATCTCTTTCAGGCCCTTCAATCTTCCCCCAACTCTTTTATAAAAGCCTCTGATTTCTGTCCAGTATTTGGCTATGGGTATCTGCATCTGTTTCAGTGATCTGCTGGGTAGAGCCTCTCAGAAGACAGTTATGCTAGCCTCCTGTCTGCAAGCATAACAGAGTATCATTAATAATGTCAGGAATTAGTGCTTGACCATGAAATAGTTTCAAGTTGGGCTGGTTATTGTTTGGCCATTCTTTCAGTCTCTGGTCCATCTGTGTCCCTGTATTTCTTGTAGACAGGACCATTTTTGTGTCAAAAGTTTGTGGGTGGATTGGTGTCTTATCTCTCTACTGGGGTCCTGCTTGCTACAGGAGGTAGCCTCTTCCTGAAGAGATTCCATGTTTCCATTGTTAGACATCTTGGCTAAGATCTCCTGTATTGACTCCACCTGGCTTCTCAACAGAAACATTAAAAGACATGATTCTACACAAATATCCTGCAGATCCTAAGAGAACACAGATGTCAGCCCAGACTACCATACCCAGCAAAACTCTGAATCAACAAGGATGGAGAAAACAAGATTTTCCATGTCAAAAGCCATATTCAAATATCTTTCTACTAATTCAGAACTACATGGGATACTAGAAGAAAAACTTCAACACAAGGAGGGTAAGTACACCCAAAAATACACAAGAAATTAATCATCTTACAGCAAAACCAAAAGAAAAGAATCACACACACAGTACCATCTCCAACATCAAAATAACAGAAACTAAAAATCATTGATCTTTAATATATCTCTACATCAATGCACTCAATTCACCAATAAAAAGACACAGGCCACAAAACGGAATATGTAAACAGGATCCATCATCATGCATACAATAAACACACCTAAGAAACAAAGATAGGTACTACCTCAGAGTAAATGGCAGGAAAAATATTTCCAAGCAAATAGTCCCACAAAACAAAATGGATTAGCCGCTCTAATATTTAATAAAATAGATTTTCGACCAATAGTTATCAAAAGAGATGAGAGGACTACTTCATACTCATCAAAGGAAAAATCCACCAGGATGACATCTCAGTTCTTAACGTCTATGTCCTAAGTGCATGGGCACACCCATTCATAGAGGAAACATTACTAAAGCTCAAATCATATATTGAACTCCATACAATTATATTGGCAGACTTCAGCACTCCACTCTCACCAATGAACAGGTCATCAAAACAGAAACTGATAGACGATATGAACTAAATGGACTTAACAGATATTTGGGGTTTTTTTGATATTTATTTTTTTTGAAACTTTTTAAAAATATATTTTGGATATAAGAATTCATATGTAGAGTTAGTAAAAATCTTTTTACCATTCTCTAGTCTGCCACTTTGTGTGAATGACAGAGTCCTTTGCCTTACAGAAGTTTTTCAGTTTTATAAGGTTCCATTTATTTACTTGTTAATTTTAGTGCCTGTGCTAAAGGTTTTCTTAATAGAAAATTGTCCCTGTGCTCAAGTGTTCCAAGATATTACCCACTTTCACGTCTATTGGGTTCAGTGTGTCTGATTTTATGTTGAAGGCTTTGATCTACTTAGACTTTTTTGTTCAGGGTATTATTATATATGCAACTATTTGTATTCTTCTACATGTAGACATCCAGTTAGACTAGAAGCATGTGTGAAAGATGCTATTTTTTTAAATTTCAACTGTGTATTTCTGACCTTTTTTTTTTTAATCAAAAATCAGTTGTCTACAGGTGTATGGATTAAAGTCTTGATATTCAGTTCTACATTTTTGATCAACATTTCTGTTTTTATGCCGAACGTCATGTAGTTTTTATTATGTCTGTAGTACAACATGTTATCAGAAACAGTGAGACGTTCATCAGTTTTATTTTAATTGTTTATGACTGTTTTAGCTCTCCTGGTTTTGATGTTTTTCTATATCAAGTTGAAGATTCTCTTTTCAAGGTCAAAAAAGTATTGTGTTGAAATTTTGATGGGAACCACATTGAATCTGTAGATTGCTTTTTGTAAGATAGCCATTTTTACTATTTTAATCCTACTAATCCATGAGCATGTAAGACATTTCCATCCTATGGTATTTTCCTCAATTTATTTCTTTGAAGACTGGAAGTTTTTATCATATAGGTCTTTAACTTGTTTGGTTAGAGTTACCTCAAAATATTTAATATTATTTGAGGATATTGTGAAAATCCTGCATTGTGACCATAATTTATTAGTGTTTCTAAGGACTTTTCAAGTTAGTTTTTCAGATTTTTAAAATTTTCTAACAAGATAATAGTATCATCTTTATATATTCACAATGTTGAATCATAAATTATCCAAACAGGTGCACCTTGTCATTTTTTGCCTTTCTTATCATTTTGTCTTAAATATGATATCAAAATATAGTGTTTAAAAAGGATATGCTCCCTTTGCCCTTTATCTTGTTTGATGTAAAAGCTTCTCACTACTATAAATGCTATGAGCTGCAAATTTTTCTCGGTATTTCTAGATAACTGAGGACAACCTACAACTAATGTATTGAAGTCTTTGAGCATGAATAATTTAGGAACTTATTAATGTTTCTACTATAGATATCAATACTAAAATGCACGTTTTTTCCCTCCTCAGCTTGCCCATATGATGGTCTACAATAATTAATTAAATTAAACATACATTGTTCAATTTTTACTATTTTATTTATTTATATTTCCATTGATATTGAACTTTTATATCTAAAGTATATCCCACTTAAATATATGACATAAATCTCAATTATACAGTTGTGGCTCTGGTAATACTTTACTGAGAATTTAAAAAAAAATAGGTTTATGATGAAAATACTGATATGTGACATTTGCTTTAAAAGTGATTTGTCTTAAAATAATTATTGGTTTATAGTTTTTTCTTTTTCCATTTTATGCAAAAGATTACAGAGAGTCTGTTAACTATGGCTGAAACATTTATAAACATTTGCCATAAGGAATCACCTTAAGCCTGGATCTGGAGAATTCTAATTTAGAACATCACTAATAATTGCTTCAGTTGTTTAGATATCTATAGGTATAATTACATTATCTTCACCAGCTTGTGCAATAATTTACATTTACTTTTCTGCTTATTTTGAGTTTATTTGCTTTTTAGTTTCATGAGGTAGAAGCTAAGGTTATCAATTTATCTGTTTCAACATGTATAACACATACATTTAATGCTAAGATTATTTTCTAATAACTACCATTGCTATATCTCATGAATATTGACATATTATTTAGTTCAAAATATTTTGCTTTGTGAGCCTTTGGATATGAATAATACATTGTTTACACATGTTTTTTTTTAAATTTCCAAAGACTTTCAGATATCTTCATTATTTGCTGTTTGTTTTCAAGTATAGTCATCCCATGTTACAGAAAAGAACCTATACTATATGAGTGATATTTTTTAATGTTAAGGAAGGTATTATAAACAAGAATGTGGTTTTCTAGGAAATATATCTACTTCTAAGAAGAATATATCAATATAGTGTACTCTTTTAAGAAGATAAATGGGTGAGAATGGAGAGGTAGTCCAGTGGTTAAGAACTTTACTGCTCTTTGAGGGAACTGGAGTTTGATTTTGTGACTCAACATTTGGCTTGAAACTCCAGCTGTACTGGAACCCTATGCCTTCCTGTGGCTTGCTCAGGCACCTCACCTATCTGACATGAATACACACATATAAATACACATATGACTATACATATACACATAGGATGTAAAAAACAGATCATGACAAGTTTTATAATCATTTATATAGTACTAGAAAATTAAATTATATGGCTGTTTAATATTGTTGGGGATATATCAAATATGCAGTATAATTTTTCTCCCTGTTCTTAGAGTGAACCAAAGAATAGAAAATTGGGGTAGGGCTAGAGAGATGGATCAGTGGCTAAGGTCCCGAGGTCCCCAGTTCAATTCCCAGCACTACATGGTGGCACACAACCATCTATAATGGGATCCAATGTCCTGTTCTGGTGTGTTTGAAGACACCTACAGTGTACTAACATATATAAATAAATAATTTTTTTAAAAATAAGAAAAGTGGGATTACATTGCATAATTTCAAGTATAAAAGGAAAGAAACGAATTCATAATACAGTAATGAAATCATTAACGGTAATAAATGCAATGTCAGTTGTTACTGAGATTTTGGTTTATAGTACACCGGATTTGAATGAGCAAAAATAGTATAAAAACAGACCAATTCATGTACTCAGTTTGTTTAAAAATGAATAAATGCCTTTGAACATGTGTTTGAAATGTATAGGAACTTATTTTCGTGGTAGATGAGCAACAATCTATTATTTCATTTTAATATTGGTGTTAACTTGTTTCCATTTTACATTTTCTGTCGCATAAGAATTTTTGACCTAGTAGTTTGAAGATAATTACAACTAAAATGTAATTGATTAAAAAATATTCTTTAATCCTTGGGAGCTTTGGGGAGGGTCTGGTTGGTTGACATTGTGGTTCTTCCTATGAGGTTGCAAACCCTTTAACTCCTTCAGTCCTTCCACTAAATTTTTCATTGGAGTCCTCGTGCTCAGCCCAATGTTTGGCTGTGTGCATCTGCATCTGTATTGGTCAGGCTCTGGCAGAGCCTCTCAGGAGACAGCAATACCATGCTCCTGTCAGCAAGTGCTTCTTGGCATCGGCAATAGTATCTGGGTTTGGTGCCTGCAGTTGGGATGGATCTCTAGGTGGGGCAGTCTCTGGATAAACTACCAATCAAAGAGTACACATGGCAGGAGAACCATAGCCTCAGCTGGATATGTAGCAGAGGACTGCCTTATAAGGTATCACTGGGAAGGGAACCCCTTGTTCCTATGGAGGCTTAATAATCCAGAGTAGAGGAATGCTAGGGTGCTGAGGCAGGAGTGGGTAGGTGGGTGGGGGAGCACCCTCATAGAAGCAGGAGGAGGGGGAGGGAATACGGGGTTTGTGGTTGGGAAAGGGGATAACATTTAAAATGTAAATAAATAAAATAACCAATAAAAAATGAAAAAAATTCTTTTAAGTTGTTGGTTTAAGAAAACAGTCATTAAGTGAAGAGTCAATAGAAAAATGCTGTGTTAGAGACTTGTTATACACATAATCACTGAATGTTCCACAGACAAGAAGAAAGAAACATCATGGCAGGCAAAGCAGATAAGTTTTGAGTGTCCTAATCCTTTTGTCAAGACTTTCATCATCATCATCATCATCATCATCATCACCATCATCATCATCATCAGTGCAGAAGACAGCTTCTCTGAAATTATGAGCTTCTTTCACTCTAACACGTCACATGCACACATACACACACACACAGAGAGAGAGAGAGAGAGAGAGAATGCACACACACACACACACACACACGCACACAGAGAGAGAGAGAGACAGAGACAGAGACAGAGACAGAGACAGAGAGACAGAGAGAGGTATATGTCATTGAATTTTATAATTGTCATCTTGTTATTAATCTACACTCAAATACTTTTGAGGGACTAAATTATCAGTCTAAACTATCAAATATAAAATAATTACTAATACTGTTTCTATCTAATCCTAATTAATTAAGTTGAGCTGAAATATTTCTGTCATTGGGAAGGAAGAATATCTAAAGTAATTTTTAACATGCTTGTTGTGATCGGTTAATGAGACTTGGCAGTTATTAGTTCCATCATGTGATTCCTTCAGGACTCAGAGCCTTTTGTATATTTGATAGCACTGTACCATAAAAAGAAGCAGGTTTGAGCAGCAGTCTCTGGGAATTCTTCACAAACATTTTGTAATGAACTGACTCTCACAGAGGAATGAAGTTAAATTTGGTTTTACTAATTGTTTTCTTCTTTCCCTGAGAAGAAATTTTAATTGGGGTTTTCATTTGACTTCAAACAACATTCTCTAGACAAATGGTATTTGTATAAAAATAAGATTAGGAGGTTCCAATAAAGGGGAATCATTTCTCAGCTACAAGTTGTTTATGCATTTTGATCAGAAGGCAGAAAACAGATGTGTGAACTTTCCTAGGGTTAGAAAACAAATGTCCGTTGTGAACTTTTTGTATCTAAGACAAAAGGAAACAAACAAGAAGAACATCAGAAATTACCAACAGGAGTTGTCACAGGTCTCACAAATTAAAGCTAGGATGACATGGTAATTTTATTTACTAAAAAAAAAAAAGGATGAACATTTAAAAAATAAGTATAAGTCCTGATATCCAAATGAAAATATTTGTAGGTTTTGAACAAGTTTTAGGGGTGAAGATGTTATATCATACTAGAAGCCATGATCACTAGTTTGAACTACCAAACTCACAATATATTTTTTCTAGGCTGTTCTGGCTTTGTCCAGTTTTTACTGTCCCAAAATCAGGAGACCAGTCTGACTCAGGTCAGACACTTAAGAGGAAACTTTTAAACAAACATACTTGGGTCTGTAGCATAAGGACTGAATTCCAACTCCATAGCAAGCCTTCTCAGTAGATTAAAGCATCTTGAAATGATTTCTTAATATCATTCATATATGAAAGACGATTGGATCTCTGTGAGATTGAACCCATTGATCAACGTTCCTGTAACTGCTCAGCGTATGTGTCTGGACGAGAGCAAGCAAACTGAAATGTGTTTACCTCTTAGCTGTTAAAAGATACAGCAGGATTTTCTACAGTTGGAGAGGTAGAAACATAAATAAGCCAGAAACATAATGCAAATGAGGCATAAGGCAAAAGAATCCTTTTCTATCACGACCAGGAACAGATACATATTCTGAGGCCCAGCGGAAACACAGAGAGCTTTCTAGCTCTGGGCATGGTTGTAAGCCAGAACTTTGAGAAAGATTTAAGTGAGCCGAGAGTTTAATGGGGCATGGGTCCTTGGAATGCATTGCTATTCTAACTTATGCAGTTACCTAAATCACTTTAGGTATTAGGGAGTGAAAGTTTGAAATTTGGGCCATGAGTACTCCTTTGTCCCGTTTATATTGAGGCCAGCTTTGGATGGAGAGCTGAAAAAGGGAACACAGTATGAGGTTCTCCAATTGGAGCTTTTTATATAAGCCTGAATCCAGGCTGAGGGTGTATACCTTGGGATGGAGAATTCGGAGCCCATGGCTGGGCCCTCACCAAGGTAAAGATAGCGGTCAACATCTAGTTGAATTGAGAGTTCTGTACGTCCTGGAAAGTCCAAATGTGCCAGGAACGTAAACCACATTTCCAGTATATACAATTGCGAGACTAAGTATCCTCAGGGCCAGTGCAAAGTTGTTAATTCTTTTAGATGATGGAGTAGCGGATCAGTGAAGAATTTAGTATTCAGAATTTAGAATTCATAATTCATAATTTACAATTTTTACATCTCCACTAAACTTTCTCCCAGCCAGTGTAAAGCTCCCATATCATCAAGTGACCAAGCCTTGAGTAAGTTCCAATGAGCCCCCAAACCTAATCAGGGTACCTCTGAGTGAGGTGCACATTACCTTGTCCTTGGAATTTGTCATGTTACATGTGTGTTCCCGTTGAACGAAGCCTGGGCTTTCTACATAGGTCAGACTGTATGAGGGTTGTAAGGCAAAAGGCAGAGAAGGAGAGAAATAAAAAAGACAAAGAAACAGGCTGCCTGAGAGAAATGGATGGCGCGGCCAGTTATTTCAGGCTGGAGCCAAGGAGCTTATGAGAGCCAGGGAGGTGGGTCCATGTGCAGACTTACGCCACTAGTTGGCTCACTTTTCCTATTTGAGGTTTCAGAATCGTATGTTATTTAAAAGGCAGCTGTGGACGGACAGAAGCTGGAAGGGAGGAAAGGCTTGGTATGACCTTAGGTATGATTATGTTCATTTATATGATAGGGCAATTTTATCACCCACATGTGCAGATAGCCAAAATGCCTATAGAGGAAGATAAGATATGGTCCCTTGTAGAGGCTCAAATGATGTCCATAGTTCACTAGGGAAGCTAGAAAATGTGTTGTTTAAACAGAAAACTACCCATACCTGTTATAGAAATCTACAACTGGTCAAAGTGGATAGAACAACTGACATCTATACTCAACAGTCCAGTAATATCATAGAAGTGTGGAAGATTAAAGAGCCAGAGAACCAAGACATATAATCTAGAGTCTAAAAGCATTCACCTAAACATGACCAGCATAGTAACAAGACTGACTGATGTACGAATGAAGATAGGGAAATCTGTCTTCAAAACCAAACTTCCATTTGAAGATCTTTTTTATGACAATTAATTACTACTGAGTGTCCTATCCAGGAACAATTCTTTTGCAGGACCACATGACTCCTAGTGTTTAGACCTTAAAAAATATAATCTTAAGAATAACATTAAATAGATTTTGTGTGTGTGTGTGTGTGTGTGTGTGTGTGTGTAGCAATAAGGAAGAAGTCAAAAATTTAAAACCAGTGAGAAGAAGACATGGGAAAGGTAGGAAGGGTGACAGAGAAGTTGAAAACATTGTAAATCTGAACACTCTTCCATTGTTGATGGGACTGCAAGCTGGTATGACCACTCTGGAAATCAGTCTGGAGGTTCCTCAGAAAATTGGGCATAGTATTGATTACATGAGGACACAGCTATACCACTCCTGGGCATATACCGAGAAAATACTCCAACATATAACAAGGACACATGCTCCACTATGTTCATAGCAGCCTTATTTATAACAGCCAGAAGCTGTAAAGAACCCAGATGTCCTTCAACAGAGGAATAGATACAGAAAATGTGGTACCTCTACACAACGGAGTACTACTCAGCTATTAAAAGCAATGACTTCATGAAATTCTTAGGCAAATGAATGAAACTAGAAAATATCATGGTGAGTGAGATAACCCAGTCACAAAAGAATGCACATGGTATGCACTCACTGACAAGTGGATATTAGCCCCAAAGCTTTAAATATCCAAGACACAATTCACAGACCAAATGAAAGAAGCTCAAGAAGAAGGAAGACCAAAGTATGGATGCCTCAGTCCTTATAAAGGCAAACCAAATACTCAGGGAGAAAATACAGAGACAAAGTGTGGAGCGGAAACTGAAGGGAATGCCATCCAAAGACTGCCCAACCTGAGGATACATCCAATATAGAGTCACCAAACTCAGATACAATTGTGGATACCAAGAAGTGCTTGTTGACAGGAGTGTAATATAGCTGTCTCCTGAGAGACTGCCAGAGCATGACAAGTATGGAGGTGGATGTTCTCAGCCAACCATTGGACTTTGCACTGGGTTCCCAATGAAGGAGTTAGAGAAAGGACTGAAGGAGCTGAAGGGATTTGCAATCCCACTGGGAGAACAATATCAACCAACCAGCCTCCTCACCGATGCCCAGAACTTCCAGGGACTAAACCACCAACCAAAGAGTACACTTAGAGGGATCCATGGCTCCAGCTATGTATGTAGCAGAGGATGGCCTTGTTGGGCATCAATAGGAGGAGAAGCCTTTGGTTCTGTAAAGGCTGGATGCTGCAATGTAGAGGAGTGCCAGGATGGGAAGGCAGGAGTGGGTGGGTGAGTAGGGGAACACGAGGGAAGGGGGGATCGGATAGAGGAAATCTGGGGCAGGGAAACTGGGTAAGCGGATAACATGTAAATAAAGAAAATAGCCAATAAAAATGTTGTAAATTATATTTTTAAAAGAAAAAATATTAATATTGAAAATAACAAAAGGTAGAAAGAGTTTTTTTTTATTTTTTTTTAAGGTCGTCGACTTTCCTAATTAGAAAACAAACTAAAAATATAATTGATGACAGTTGTTTGTAAGTGGATATAGTTAAAATCAACAGGAATTAGATTGTCTGTTCTTTGTCCTTCTGTTTTAAAGAAGGGGAAATCAAGCTTTCTTGTCTGCATATTTGATTGACTTTGCTGGAAAAAGTTAATGGGGCTAGACCCCATGAGGGGCTACCCCACTTCTCTCATCGCTAAACTATTTTTATAGTTTGGCAGTATTCCAGGTCTAACGGCAGAAAATAAGGACAAAATTCATGATGCATTTAGATCTGCCTGGCTGTATTCAAGCATGTGACGCTCAACAAGGTGTGTTAAATATGTGGGAAAAAGTAGCAGTGTTTTGGAATCTTCTAGTGCCTCCTACATTCTGGTTTCAGGAAGGTCATGGAGATTTCTAAGATCCTTAAAATTTAATTTTTAGATATGTCTGAGTACAAAGTAACAACAGGGAAAAGCCAAATAAAATCTACACAATATTTTGACACAATGTGAGGAAAAACATGGTGATAGCTTTAGAATTAGCCACATCCAGCTAATTAAGTAAAGTGAGTACTGCTTGTGTTTATCATGCTTATGTTCTATGTATATTTAATTATGAAACATGCATAGTCACCTTATAGCAGATTCTGAAATCATTAACATTATAAAAAGTACATAAACATGGGATAAGATAATAATAATGGAAATATTAATTAAAATATATATTATAAATGAAAATTAAGTAAATAATCTAATGTTATGACACAGTCATTAATTAATTTTCTACACACACACACACACACACATATATATATATATATATGATTATTTGATTGCAGAGATCCTATTTTTATTCATTACGTATAACTATTTCTTTTATAATTAAGTTATTTGTTAAGAGATACTTTCTATTTTGTTCAAAAAATGAGACATATAGATTGGGGAAATAACGTAATGTGAGAGGTGTCTATTCTACAAACAGAAGGATGTGAATTTGAGTTCCCAGAACCATTTTAATGGAGCAGCGTGTGTCTGTATTGTCATAATTCCTGTAGGTAAATGGCAGAGACTGGAAAGTCCCTGGAAGCTCACTCACTGATAAGCCTGGCATGTCCAGCAGTGAAGAACAACAATTCAGTCATGTCCCAAACAACGCAGGAGGTGATACATGTTTTGAGCTTGTCTCATGATCTCCACATTTGGTCTGTGCATTAAAATACACACACACACACACACACATACACACACATACATACACGTGAAAAATATCATAAGTGGATATTCTAATTTCTATTGATATTGTACTATACATTTTATTATGTCATTTAAAAATTTTACTGTATTTGTTAATTTTTTCATAACTCAGATGAATAATGTGCCTATATTAATTTACTAAACAATTTCTAATCTCATAACTTCACAATGTATTAGAGACCTATTTCAAACATTTTTTTACCATGATGTAACATTTGATATTTTGTGTGCATATCTCCAAACAGATTGGCTTATATTTCGTGTTTAGTGTGTACACTGTATCATTTGAACAAAATTTGGAACTATTTTACTGTGGTTAAGCAATATCTTTCAAAGTGATGTTAATTTTAATATCTTGAATTTTTCCCACGAGCACAATACTTTCACTGACCTCTAGCAATAAATAAATAAATAAATAAATAAATAAATAAATAAATCCTTGCCAGACGGTGGTGGCGCATGTCTTTATTCCCAGCACTTGGGAGGCAGAGGCAGGTGGATTTCTGAGTCCGAGGCCAGCCTGGTCTACAGAGTGAGTTCCAGGACAGCCAGGGCTATACAGAGAAACCTTGTCTCCAAAAACCAAATAAATAAATAAATAAATAATAAAATAAAAAAATTTAAAAAATCCTTTACAATAGGTTTTAAATTTACTTTGCTTAGATCTATCAAATAATAATTGTGTCTGGCCTTGGTATCACTCAAAACATCTCTAAAATAATACTTAAACTTTTGTATTCCTAGCTAGTATATTGGCTGTGGAATGGATGTGGTCTAGCAAGGATGAAAATATCAATCTCGTCATGTATCTCTACCATGACTGATGAACAGGTCGGGTGCTCATCAGTGATCATCAGTATTTAGAGTGATATTTTCTGTCTTTTCTGTAAAGTATACTTCATCTTTTGAGTTCTAAATAGGATATTCAGCATGATATCCTCTAATCAGATATTTTATCATCTTCAGTGTGTTGTTTTATTTACAGGGAACACAGAGTAGACTTAGTAAAGACCCCCTTTTACTTTACTTTCTCAAACACTTAATCTCCATGTTCTTGTTTTCTCTCAAGTTCATGGCATCTATTCCTTTGATTATTGATAGACATTCCTAAACACACCTTTTTTGGTCCCTAAAATGTACTTTTATTTTTAGTAAAGTTTAGAAAAATTTTTTAAATTACCAGTATAGTGCTAGATCAGAACTTTCTTTACTTAGATATTAGCTGTGTTATCCATGACTAATAGAATCAGCCTGTTTTTTTGGATGTTTTGAAGGAAGGCACTGATTGTTTCTAAGTAACTGTGAAAGAGCTAGATAGTGTTTCCTTCCAATAGAAGATTCTTCTCCTACAATAGCATAGCATTGCCCAAAGCCTCCATCAATGACCTGAATAACTTGTGGCTATCTATATCAGAATTTGTAGTATAGGCTGGTGTCATGGCTTAGAAAGTAAAGGCACCTGTCACCATTATAATCCTAGAGAACCCCCTAAAATTATTTCAACTTTCTTATACTTTTCCAGAGTTTCTTTTACCTGGTTGCATGATCTTTAAAAATCCTATCATTTACTGAGAAAAAAAAATGTATATTCTGCCATGCTTGTATGGGATGTTCTGTAGATATTTATAGGTCTACTTAATTGTCGGTATCATTCGTCTGAATTTTTTTTGTTCTAGCTTTCGTTCTATTTTGTCAGATATAATTATGGTTACTCCTTGTTTACAGGCTGGAGCTCTTCAGAATGAATGTGCATTCTTTGATATGTTTTGTAATCCAATCTGCCAACATATATCTTTAAATTAAGAATTAATATCATCATTATTTGACTTATTAATGAAAGCTGTGTATTAATTCATGTTATTTCCTTGACATTTTGTGTTCAGTGATTTCTTTTTCCTCACTTTCCTAACTGATATTCTAGCATAGTTTAGTCTTTGCTTGGATGCTGGAACGCTTTCTATCTTTACAAACAATCTGACGAATATTTTAGTTAGAATGTATCATGTTTTAAATATTTTCAGATTATAAACAAGCTAATCTGACCTTTAGTCTGACATTCATTGATCAAACACTAAGACACTGAGAAAAAATTGAAGGAATTTAAAAAGCTAGCAAAATCCAAAAAAAAAATCATCAACAAGTACAAACAAAAATAAATACCATAAGCAGTCTAACCTACAACAGGGTCTATGAAACAATATTGTTTAATGAACAGTGGCTCCCAAAGAAAATTCCACAATGATTGTATTTCTCATATAAAACAATAGGTGGTAAATAAAGGAGATCCAGGGGATACAATTTGGAAATGAAGAAGTCAAAGTCTCCTTATTTGCAAATGATATGATAGTATATATAAATGACCCCAAAATCCTACTGGAAAACTCCTAAAGTTGATAAACACCTTCAGCAATGTGGCTGAATACAAGATTAACTAAAAAAAAAATCAGTATCTCTCTTTTATACAAATGACAATCAGGCTGAAAAAGATATCTTGAAAGAACACCTTTTGCAATGACAAAGATAAAATAAAATATGTTGCTTCAACTCTAACCAAGCAAGTGAAAGTCCTATATGACAAGAACATTAAGTCTGAAGGAAAAAATTCAGGAATATATCAGAAAATAAAAAGAACTCCCTGCTCATGGATCTGCATGGTTTTATAGAATTAACATAGTAAAAATGGCCATCTCACCAAAAGCAATCAACAGACTAAAAGCAATCTCCCTCAAAATTCCAACACAATTCTTAAAAGACATTGAACAAAATATTTTCATCTTTATAAGGAAAAACATAAAACTTAGGAAAACTAAAATAGATCCTGTACATCAAAATAACTTCTGGAAGTATCATCATCTCTAATCTCAAGCTGTACTACAGAGCAATAGTAATAAAAACTGCATGGTATTGGTATAGAAAGAAACAGGTGGATCAATGGAATTTAACTGAAGACCCAGAAATAAACCCACACACTTGATTTTTGACAAAGTTGCCAAACCATACAATGGAAGAAAAAAGCATCTTTAGTTCTGGTCTAAATAAATGTTTATATGTAAAAGAATGCAATTAGATTCATATCTATTACCCAGCACAAAACTCAAGTCCAAGTGCTTCAAAAACATCAACATAAAACCAGATAACACTAAATCTATTATGTTGAACTTATTGGTACAGGAAACAACTTCCTGAACAGACAATAGCTTAGACAGTAAGATCAAAAATTAATAAATTGGAACTCAAGAAACAGAAAGGCTTCTGTAGTTCAAAAGACTCCATCAAAAAGATAGTCTACAGATTGAAAAAAAAAAAACCCTTCACCAATCTTCTGACAGAGGGTTAACATCCAAAATATATAGAACTCAAAAAGATAGAAGTCAACAAATGAAATAACACAATTTTTAAAAAACAAACAAACTGGGATACATAGCTAACCAGAATTGTCAACAGAGGAGTCTCTAATATCTGCGAAACACTTAAAGAAATGTTCAGTGTCATTAGTCACCAGAGACATCCAGATCAAAACAACCCTATACCTGTCAGAATAGCTAAGATCAAAAACTCAAGGGATAGCATTTGCTCGTGGTGATGATTAGGTGCAAGGGGAGCACTTCTCCTTTGCTGGTGGGAGGCCAAACATGTACAACAACTCTGGCTCCCTTCACCTTCTCCTCAGAGGTAGGGAGCCCATCTTTGGTTCCACCTCACCCTGACATATCTAGTCCTAGCAGGACTAGGAGTAGTTTCTCCCTCTGAGGTCCAAATAGGAGGTTCACATAGATAGTAAGGGATTCACTGACAGTGAACAAAGACAGAGACAGCTCCTGCTCCACTGGTTAGAGGCCCACATGATATCCAAGTTTCATATTTGCTACAAATGTGTGGTGGGTCTAGTTGCAGCTCCTGCATGCTCCCTGGATAACGGATCTCTGTGATGGTCCATGTTCCTAAGCTAAAAATAGTTCAATATTTTTGATATGTATTGCTTATTATTTTTAATTTGACTCAGTTCAAGTGTCAATGCCTCTTGTACTGAATAATATTGCCATATAAAGATATTTTCTACAAATGACCATAGGACATTAAAATTATAACGGAAAATCACCTGCAATGTTTCCTGGTCAAATAGTTGGAAAAACTTCTTCCCGCTTATACTTTTATAAGCATTGTTCTTTGCCTGGCATTTTGGATCATGCATTTAATCTCAGCACTATAAAGGCAGAAAAAGAAGTCCTTAAATTTGAAAGCAGCTCCATTATAAATTCTGTCTAGCATGGTTCACATTGTGAAAGCCTTCTCAAAATAGGAAAGATTTCTTCTTTAAAAATTAGCTTTGCAGGGGCTGAAAAAATGGCTCAGCGGTTAAGAGCACTGACTCTTCTTCCTGAGGTCCTGAGTTCTATTTCCAGTGATCTCATGGTGGCTCCCAACCATCTGTAATGGGATTGATATCCTCTTCTCGTGTGTCTGAAGAAAACAGTATACTCACATATTTAAAATAAATAAATCTTTAAAAAATTAGCCTTGCTTATTGTTTATATACTTTTGTGATAACAGTTTATACTCTGGATGAATAAAGGTAGGTCAGAAGCAAATTGTTTGTGACTAGGCCAAATTAAAGGAGGTAAGAATTCTTCTTACAGAGGAGCTACAGAAAATCTTCAGTGAAAACAAAATGTGTGGGTATGCTTACATGATTGTCTAGTGGACCATCTTGTATCTAAAAGAATCAAAAAATAATTATATGATGTAATTATATCAAAATCAACTTGTGCATTATTTTCTGTCATTTTTTCTTAATAGTCAGATGAAAACATCCCATCTTAATAATTTTGGTCAAAACAGTAATTGCAGTAATATACATGTTCTTTCTAAAGCCAGCCTCACCACATGTACGGTTTTTCAATAGTTTCCTTTCAACAAAGGAAATCATCAGTACAGTTCTTTCTACTCTTCTCATTACATACACATTAGAGCAATTCAATTTATATGAGTATTTCCTTCACTTGTATCTGTTTTACTTAGGGTTTCATTGTTGTGAAGTGACACCATGACCAAGGCAATTTTTTTTCTTTTCTTTCTTTTTTTAATTGGATTTTTCTTTATTTACATTTCCCCCAGAAACCCCCTATACTACCCTCATACCCCTGCATGTTCCCTCACCCACTCACCCACTCCCACCTCCCATTGATCACAGGACCAAAGGCTCCTCCCATTGATGTCTGACGAGCCCATCCTCTGCTACCTATATGGCTGGAGCCATGAGTCCCTCCATGTGTACTCTTTGGTTGGTGGTTTAGTCCCTGTGAGCTCAGGGGTGTCTATTTCATTTATATTTTTGTTCTTCCAGTGGGGTTGCAAACCCCATCAGTTCCTTTAGTCCTGTCTCTAATTCTTTCATTGGGGACCCTGTGATCTCTCCAATGGTTGGCTGTGACCATCTGCCTCTGTATTTGTCAGATTCTGGAAGAGCCTCTCAGGAGACAGGTATAAAGAAAACATTGAACTGGGACTGGTTTACAGTTTCAGTTATCAATATCATAATGATCAGTCCATTATCATAATGGTGAAAATCATGGCAGCATTCAGGCACACAAAGTGCTGGAGAAAGAACTGAGAGTTCCACATCTTGATCCAAAGGAGCAAGAGCTACATTAGAAGCTTATAGAGAGTATTGGTATAGAGGGATAGGTAGAAGCCATCCCATATAAACTAGAAAAAACTCTCATACTTTTATTCCTGTAATGCATCTATTTTATTGATTTTATATATACAATTTTAAAATAACAAATTGCTTGGTACCATCTGTTTTTGCATACAAAGTAGTCCAGCCCTTTTCTGACAACACAAAGTGGCACAATGGGTGTATCTTGAGCATCAGAGACATGAAAGCATGCTGCCACAGTGATGTACTTCCTCCAACAAGGCCACTCTTACTTCAAGAAAGCCACACCTTCTGATAATGTCACTCCCTATAGAGCCAAACATTCACACACATGAGTCTATAGGAACATACCTATTCAATCGACCACAGTATCTCACTGCTTTTTCTGACATTTTTAACTGTACAATTAATTTTCATAACCTAAAATACCAATTCAAACTATAAGTCCTTATCACCTCTTTCTAAATATATCATTCTATCTTTAACTATAAATTACCTATCTTCATACTGTCTATAGAAATATATGCAATATAAGCCTATAATTATTTGCCTTTTTCTTGTTCTAAATAAAGCATGTATTAGTTTTGGAACTTTCAGATCACCAAAATCTATGTGTAAAATAAGAGAGCAAACCTTGTTGTCAAAAAATTAATGCCTGAATAAGAAAGTTATGACTGAGAGAACTGAGATACAGAATATGGCGAGGCTAATAGCAGCTACCCAGTACTTTCCCGATGCTTAATTATAGTCACTCATAGAATTGGTTAAAATGGCAAGGAGAGGAAAGCATGTATTCATGTGATCTCAGACTCTCTAGCACCATAACAACAAAATCAATGAATCTGTTAAGTAAAAAGCTCCCATGTGGGGTGTGGTCTGACAGAATTTAAACTCACTTTGCCTGTTAACAGGCTGTGTTTCCAAAGTGTCTGGGTGTCTTCCAGTTTAAATTTTCTGAACCTGGACTGTATTAGTGGTTCTGTGAGAAAAGAAGTGCATCTGGAGACTATACATCTGCTTTCTTTCTTTTTAATCTTTCTCTCTTTCTTTTTATCTTTCTTTTTTTCACAGTATTCACATGGATATATTTATTGAACTTACAGAAGTGCTAAGTGAGACATAGTAAGCTGTGTAAGGTGAAACCTCTGTACATTCTGGCTGAAGGCAGCAAAAAGCTGAAGTACTTTGCTTACAGAGGCATCTTGTAGCAAAGAGCTTTGCTATTTTGAAATTCTATGGGTAATCAATAAAGCAGATATACTTGAAGAATAAAAGTGTAGTTAGTTTTCTTCTGGCTTATATGGGAAAGCCTCAGTCTACCCCTCCATTCCAACACACTCTGTAAGGCTCTAACATGGGTTTATGAGTTTAACACTTTCTTTCTCCTGGTTGCCTAAACTTTGTGCTATTTCTTAGCTGATTATTTCTAAATGTGTCCAAGAAAACTGGTAGGAAACTATTCCCTGTGCCAGTGTTTGCAACAGTGGAAAGTAGGAGTTGAGGAAAATGAGTTATCTGTGGGCTTTAGACACAGGTGATTTTAGGATGAAATTAAACATTGTCCTCTGTAAACTTAAAGTGAAGTGCAAGTTTGAAAAATGGTAAGTTTTAAGCATTATGTGTACCATTTTCTCAAACATGAACTCTATAGTCTTTTGGATTGCATTATGTATATATACATATGTGTGTGTCTGTGTGTGTATGTATGTATATATATATTCTAATGTATATGATATATGTATATTTATGATATATATTATTTAGAATCATTCCAATGTTTGTCTCAATTTCTTTAATAAGTGATTCTCAGTGTGGATGGGGGCATTAGACCATTTTGGATACTTTTATATTATCAATAGATATTCTGTTTTTGGAAATTGGCTAGTATGAGATAAGAGATGAAGACATTGCCATTATCCATAAGAAATTATCTCTGAAAATCGTCAATCACTCTAAAGATAAGAAACTATTTAAGGTTATTCAGGAAAGAAATAAACTATTTTAGCATGCAATCTCTTCTGAATTCCTGAGGGCCTATTATGACCCAGAGCAGAGTGATTAGTTGTGTTACAGAGCTAAACGTTATTTCTAAGCTAAGACAGAAATCTCCTATTGAGAAGAACTGCTTGTTCTTCTTGATGCATTGGTATAAAAGCATAGCACTGTCAGGAGAAACTGTGTACCTATTCAGTGATACTTGAAATCTAGACAGCTAACCAATTACAAAGGAATTTTGCAAAGTCTTTCACTGAATTGTTTCCCCCTTTGGTAAAAGACATTTACATCTGCTTTTATCTGTAATAGTATTGCCAACAATGACTCACTTCTGCCAAATGTCTCCACTTTATAGAACGTCTTGCTAGTGATCATTTCCACATTTCTTTTCTATCAAGTAGGTGAAATGAAGAACTATGTAGACTCCATGAATCATCTGCTCAAATCTGTACATAGCAGGTGTTCATAATTTTTCTTCATTTGAGCATGATAACATACACTTCCAATTTCTATGCTCTGTGGGTTCTGTTTTTAAAACAAATTTGGATGGTGGCTAATCACAGTTGTGAGAGTTCCATGATAGAATTCACTCATAAGTCTCAGTAAGTAAATAATATAATGGCTAGGTTGGTGAGATGGATCAGTGGTGAAGGCTCTTGCCCTAGAAACTTGGTGTGAAAGCAGAACTAAAAATTGTGAAATGGGCCACACTATTTTGGTGTACAGCACTCATTTAAAGAAGTATAAATAATGAAACATTAGACAGAACCCCATAGAAGTTAGGAGGAAGGGGAGATTATAGAAGTCAGAGGGCCCAAGAACAGCACAAGAATATGACCCTCAGAATCAACTAAACAGGGTATATAGGGACTCACAGAGACTGAAGCAATAATAAGGAGCCTGTATGGATCTGAGCTATGTCCTGTGTACGTGTGTTATAGTTTTTAGTTTGGTATTTTATTGAGATTTCTAACATTGGGAATGATGGTTGTCTCTGACTCTTTTGCCTGATATTAGGGCTCTTTTCCTCCTAATGTGTTGCCTCATCCACAATTGATATGAGGATTTGTACTTACTCTAATTGTTGCTCCTTATGCTATATTTGGTTTATATCCTTGGGAGGCCTGCTCTTTTATGGAAGGAAATGAAGAAAGAGTAGATCAGGGGAAGAAGCCAGATGGCAGAGGTTCGAGGAGTGGCAGCAGATGGAGACAAATGGAGAGAAAACTGTGTTGGGATATAATATATGAAAAAATTAACAAACAAATTAAAAATATAATTTATCCAAATAGATAATCAACTAGTGAGAATTTCAATCTTGTCAACTGACCTTGGGACATGTCAACTCTATAAGGTTCATTTTTACTTACATTCATTCATATTTGCTAAAGGTTTTAAGTTCTGTTAGTAAATACACCAAATATCTATTTCATACTCTGAAAATTTTGTTAAATATATTTCCATATGTAATAGCCACACATTGACTAAAATTGTCGATAAAATAATTTTTAGTAAAATTTTATTGTGAAGATAAAATACAAAACTTTAGGACTTTCAAACTAGTTTAAATCTCCCTATGTCTGCTTTCCAGCTTACTCTACCTCAGTCTGATATCATTCAACAAAATTCAAGTTTGGAAACATTTCTTTCAGGTTACCATGATGAGAGTAAATTATAACATAGGTAACACCCTGTGTCAACAACCATTAGATGTTTAATAGCATTCTCAGAAAACACAGGCACTTCATCAAGTGGAGTACAGTTGCTAAGTAGCAGGTTTTTTCCTGAAGGGAGCTTGAACACATAATTATGACTCTTCTGAATTTTCACTGGATACACATCTCACCTGCTGAGATTGAAGACAGTAACATATTATGATATGGATATAAAATGCTCCCAAGTGCTCATGTGACTTCATGCATCACTGAGATCATGAGACCGCTAACAGATTAATAGTTCAGTAGATCTTGGGCAGTGGGGGTTGGTAGGAGGAAGCAGATCAATGTGGAAATGCAATTGACTGGTTTGTGCTGCCTTCGTTTTTTGTTCTTTCTGTTTGTTTTTGTAACATGAGCACTTTTACTCTTCTGTGACTTCCCTGTCAGGATGCTCTGCCTTGACAGTCACATGGCAAAGGAACTATGTGCCAGTACAGAAGCAACTCTGAGACTCTGTTCTATAATAAACCTTTCATTCACATACCTCACACCTCTTGAGGTGCTTTGTTCAAAGGATAGAAAGTCAACTAATACACTTTTCTTCATTCTTTTCCCCCTCTGTCTCTGTCTCTCTGTGTATCTTTGTCTCTCTCTCCC
>NW_021620841.1:687419-725060 GCF_004785775.1 Grammomys surdaster
TCTCTCTCTCTCTCTCTCTCTCTCTCTCTCTCTCTCTCTCTCTCTGCTGCAGATTGGGTGCAGATCCTTAATCCTTGTGCATACAAAGCAACTACTTTGCTAATGAAATATCTCCAATCTGAATTACTAAGTAGACACCATCTTAGTGCTAGTGACATAAAATGATTTCATGTAACAGAGATATATTTAGGGAAATGATATTTCTCAGTTTCATTTTTCAGATCTTGGCATTTCATGGATAAAATATCAAATCATATCTGTGCTCTCTTTCTTAATTTTTAGAAGATTATTTTAATTATTGTGTCCGATGGGAAGATACGTTCACAAGAGTTGTGGTACTCAAGGAACCCAGAGGCATCAGGTATCTTGGATCTGGAGTTAAAGACAATTTTGAAAATTCTCATGTGAACTCCCTACTAGGGAGCAGCACACAACCCTGGTTGGGTACCCACAGAACAGTAGTCCAACTGCCAGAAATGGACATATTTTTACAAATGGGTTGCACTAAGATTTTCATATTTATCCTGAGGAAGAGTACTGACACTTTGTGCTCCCGAGCCAGCTTCATGATGCTTTCTGAATCTTACAATGTGATCTTACAATGAGGAGGTTTCTGCTTGTGTTCCACCTTAATTTTATCTATATCCTACAACCAAAGTTTGTCATGTCTTCAACAATAAGGACTTGTCCTCTAGTTCTAGTCAGTGATGATGAGGAACGGTAAGAGCCTATACTGTTTTGGGTGTTTCTGCCCCTCTGACCAGGAATTCAAAAGGAAGTAGTATAGCTGCTGCTGGATTGTTATGAAATAATCTACAGCTGCCATGCTCATATTTTTCTAATCATTCTTCCAATTCCATTCTTCAAAAACCCTTTGAATATAAATCAAATTCTGTAATTTGATTGACCATAATAGGTTTTCTCAAGGCTTTCTCACACTAGTTTTCCCCTGATTAATTTTCTCCAGTTTACCCTATCCTGTTAAAACTCTTCTACCACCATTACCGCCATCCAATTTTCTTTCATATTGCCTATATTCTATTAGCCCTAATCCCTAGGGTATCCTTCTACAAATGTCCTCTTTCCAGATTCCTTTCTTCTACAAGATCTCCAAATTGAGCATAAAATGAGAGATCAGAATCTGCAATATATATATAAAGGAAAACATACTGCAATTATTTTTGTGTACCTAAGTTATCTCAATATAATTTTTCCCAAGTCAATCTATTAACCTGAAAGTTTAACTTCATTATTGCTAAATATAAGTTATTTGTGCATTAAAGAGACAACTCAGCAGACAGCCAGCCTGAGTTTCTTCTGTGAAACCCAGATGGTGGAAGTAGAGAACTGACTCCTGGAAGTCAAAGTCATCTTACCTACCTACTTTCCTACACATGCACACACACGCACACACACACACACACACACACACAGAGTTTAGAGTTAGATAAGTAAATATATATATACATATATATATATATATATATATATATATATATATATATATATATGTATATATAAATCAGATTATCCGTTTATCAGTTTCTAAGTACCAGCACACTCCCAGGGTCTCTTGGTATAGTCAATTTTAATAAATCAGGCCATGTTAGAGATATCTCGGCAATACTGAGATTGAAACAAGCTTATAACAAGAAATGAGAATCTTTATATATTTATTATAACAGAATGCAATGGTGTTTGCCATGTTATAATGGCAGACACAAGCTAAACAATTCATGACTAATTTTCTTATTTAACTGGACTTCTATACGCTTTGCTGACTTCTAAGGAATACAGAGACATGGGTGTCCTGCATACTTCACTGACTGAACGAATGCCTCAGCTTCTCAGGAACTGAAAGACACACAGTTTCCCAGGGTCTATGGATATAAACCTCAGAAACTCATGACACTTGCCTCTCTAAGCAGCTAGGCTAGGCCTACTCCACAATTCTTTGAACCTGTTGATATACATGAAGCCTGATTCTATTTCCTAACTATAATGAAGAGACTAGGAAAGAGTCCAGAGGAACAAATACCTCTGTAATAGGATAGAGTTCTTTGAGCATATGACCATGAGCAGAGTACTTGGGAGATATTACAGATCTCCTTCTAGCTTGGAAAAACCCTTCACACTGACTTCTATAGTAGTTGAAGCAGTTTTCACTTATTTACTAATAGTGAATGAATATTTCTCTTCCCCCATATCATAACTAGCATTTGTTATAATTTGATTTCTTTATCACAACTATTCAGATGTGGGGTAAATCACACACACACTCACACACAACACACATACACACACACATATTAGAATAAGGAAAATATTCAGAATATACTTAAAAGATAATGGTAATTTTGTAAAATGGTGGTTGTAAATTCTCCTATTCTAAGATCCATGACTTCACTAATCCTGGATAGTTAGCTAAGGTTTTAGTACAACATATCATTCTCCTCTTGATGACTGGGCCTTAACTGCAATCAGAGAACTGCGGATTGCCACTAGAATATGTGTGTAATTATTGCACTTTAGGGTTATTATGCTATAAAACAGCTATAAAGCTGTTGTAAAAAGTTTTAATCCCAATCAGCAGTTTCTTTCTTGCCTATATCATTTAGTTTCCAGATAAAAGACACACATCATTTTATTTACAATAATCTTTATACAGAACAATAGATGGGCAGATATCTACCATCTATGCTATTAGAGTCTATGTTCTTATCAATAATCCCAAGTTATTACTTACTATGTTTCATCTGGGCTGCTCTGAACTTCAAGTTTTCAGCCCTCAAGACCAAGTTTTCAAGAACTCACCTAACCCATGGTGGCTTATCCTTCCTCCTTCACTGTCTTCATGGTTCTCCCATGACTACACTCCTGGGAATCCTAAACCCTGCCTATATCTCTTCTGTGCATCTACTGTCTGTTAGTATCTTTACTTACAAATCAGAAATAACTTGGGGGCAAGGTCACATAGCATCACTTGGGGTCTGTATGTGGACTCTTTTATCTCTGGGCCAACCAGGTCTTAGCAGCCCACACTTAGCATTACAATACAAAGCAAAAGGCCAAATCTCATCAATTAGCCATTGCTGTGGTTCAAAGATATCATAGCTCGGTATGACTATTGGTTACTTTTCTTCTTTGGAAGCTTACACAGTGTCATCTTGGGTCATCAAGGTAGATGATTTCAGGTCAACTTAAACTCAAAGCCTTTGAACTTTGTGTCTGAAATAAAAATGACTTCAGTAATAGGGAATTATTTTCCAAAACGAAGGTCAATAGGCATAGTATTTGTTGTTTAGGGATTTTATTTTGGAGAGCTGTAGATAATAATTTAAAAGAGTGCTTTCATGTTTGGTGTTGTGATTTTTATTAGATGATCTTTGGTATTTGTGGAAACATCGTCTGTCTAGATAGAAAATGTTTATTTTAATTACATGCACACATGCATACACATGTATACCTTGCTTTATATGTATTAAGATTTTTTAACTGAAAGCAGTATTCCTTATGATGTTTTTAGACATTCCTTTTAGTTCCCTGTCTTTTGTATGTATCTCCCTCTATCCTCCACAACTCATAGTTCTCCTTGTCTTTCCACATCCCCCTTCTAACTATTTCTACACAGCTCTTCCTCTCAATTGTTCACCCAAAAATGGATTTACTTACCTGGTTCATATTGGTTCACATACCTGGTTCACATCACATTTGTAGATGTGGAGCTACAGTCCTCAGTGTAGAGACCACTTGATATTTGTCTTTCAGAATCTGAGGTACATCACTCCATATGATCCTTTCTAGTTCCATCCACTTACCTGTAAATTTCATTTTTCTTCACTGCTGAAAATACTATAGTAAAGTGTATATGTCCCACAATTTCATTATCCATTAGTCTATGGAAGGACACACAGGTTGTTTCAATTCTCTAACTATTGTGAATGAGCATGGCTGAGCAAGTATATACAGAGTAAGATGTTGGTCCTTTGACCATATGGGATGGAGTATTTCAGCAGGGTGATATGAAAAATTTGAAAATGAAAAATAAATGGACATTTTGAATCCCTGAGGAGGTGTATGGATTCCTTATGACCAGTTTCCCATAATACTGGAAGCACAGAAGCAAGAAAACTAATAAGAAAGTATAGTTTTAAATGTTATTTCAAAAACGGATGCTGAGGTTTGATTACTCTGAAGTGGAACTTTCTGGAAGCAATTAGAGTACAGAAATCTGTTATATAATTACATTCCTGGAAAATAAGTTGAATTATAAAAATACCTGAGAATGTTTCATTTCTACATCCCAGACTCCCCAGGGAACTATAGCTGAATGCAAACTCCAACTGCTCCTCATACTCAGGAGAAGACACACCTATCAATACTCATTTAAAGGCAGTTGTGCATAAAGTATTGCTTAGGTCAGGCTACAGACTCTGTTTTGTTTCATGATTAAAATTTCTCTCTTTCTTTCTTTCTTTCTTTCTTTCTTTCTTTCTTTCTTTCTTTCTTTCTTTCTTTCTTATTTATTTATTTTTTTGGTTTTTCGAGACAGGGTTTCTCTGTGTAGCCCTGGCTGTCCTGGAATTCACTCTGTAGACCAAGCTGGGCCTCAAACTCAGAAATCCACCTGCCTCTGCCTCCCAAGTGCTGGGATTAAAGGTATGTGCCATCACTGCCTGGCATGGTTGAAATTTCTATAACATTAAGAAATCAATTTTGGTTACTAGGTGTATATGTGCATTATGAGTTGAGGCATCTCTTTAGGGCTGATGCATCATATCATTTTGCTTTGTCTTTAGAATTCATATGTCATCAAAGCAAGAGGCTATCATAACAATACAGTTTTGTGTAGAAAGAATAGACTATAAGTTGGCCCATGCTCATTTATGCCACTGAAGACATACTAAAATGACACCTAAAATGACACTCAGGGAAATTATACATGAAGGAAACTTAGTCTTTCCATCATTACCAATGAGCAACTTTAGACCATGATGCAGCATGACATCTGAGAAAAAAATATAGCATTGTTGAAAAATAAGAATCTTAGAGCTTATTCTAGCTTTTATAATGACAATACAAAACTAATAAGTCCTACAAATGCACTGTCCAGTAGATGAGTCCTAAATTTAACCAAAATAGTCTGAATTTAACAAGGCTGGATGAATGCACTTATACCAGGCTAGATACCATTTCATCTTTCTTTCTTTCTCTTTCTCTCTTTCTCTCTTTCTCTCTTTCTCTCTTTCTCTCTTTCTCTCTTTCTCTCTTTCTCTCTTTCTCTCTTTCTTTCTTTCTTTCTCTCTCTCTCTCTCTTTCTTTCTTTTTTCTTTCTTTTTCTCTTTATTTTTTCTCCCTTCCTTCCTTTCTTCCTTCCTTCCTTTCTTCCTTCCTTCCTTCCTTCCTTCTTTCCTTCCTTCTTTCCTTTCTTTCTTTCTTCCTTTTTTACTTTTCACTTTATATTCACTTTACATTCACTTTTGATTATTGTTCCCCATCATGGTTTGCCCTCACACAGTTCCTCTTCCCATTCCCCCTCCCCATCTACCCTGAAAGAGTGTAGCTCACCCTAGGTATCCCTCATCCCCCACCCAAGTATATCAAGTCTTTGCAGAGGTAGACGTTGATTAACCTGTCTCTTCTTATACTAATACCATGCCATTTTTATTAGTATTGTTTTGTAGTACAGTTTGTGGGCAGGGATGGTGATAGGTCCAGAAGATATTTGTTTGTTTGTTTTATTTTGTTTTTTGGAAGGTATCCATTTGAATTTATTTGTGCATTTGTATTGTTTAATTTTTTGTGCACATGTACTCTTATACTAGTGAACAATTGAAATAGACCTACTCACTTCTTAATATTTTCAACCAGAATAAACAATCAGTATTTCAAGGCTCTGGATAGTACCTGGATACTACCAAGAGGTTACCTATCAGTTGTTAGAGTTCGCTCACTACACTTGTTTCAGTATTAGGGCTTGCTGGGATATACATTCCGAACTCATAGCATTACTTTTCTATTCTTTTTAAAGATATTTAGAAATTCAGTATTAAGACATGGAACAGATAAGGACAGATACAGTTTGGATTTTAGTAAAAATATGGGATGAATTTTTGGTCCCATATTTTTCAGAAGTTCTGAAAGTTTTGTTTTAAATTCAAATTAATGAAAGTAAGCATACAAAAGACAGAGATGAATCTGATGTTTTTCAGAACAGGAGTGTCTAGAGCAGTGTTTCTCAACCTGTGCTTAATGGACCTTTTAGGAATTGAATGACTTTTTCACAGGGGGGTCACCTATCATATATCTTGCATATCACACATCAATATGTGATATGCAGAAATTCTTTTATTGTTATGGATTGTTTTAGATAAACTGTGTTCTTTATTTTTCCATATGAAGTTGAGAATTGCTGTCAAGTTTGTAAAGAATTCTGTTGGCATTTTGGTGGAAATTGAATTGCATCTGTAAGTTGCTTTTGATATGGCGGCCATCTTCACTATGTTAATCCTACCTATCCATGAGCATGGGTGATCTTTCTATCTTCTAATATCTTCTTCAATTTCTTTTTCAGGAACTTGAAGTTCTTGTCATATAGGTCTTTCACTTGTTTTTATCTTATATTATTTGTGGCTATTGTAAAGGGTGTTGTTTCTCTAATTTCTTTCATGATCTTTTATCATCTGTATAAAGGATGACTACTGAATATTTAGTTAAGTGTATATCCAGACACTTTGCTGAAGATGTTTATCAGCTGTAGGAGTCTCTGGTAGATTATGTACTATCATATCACATACAAATATTGATACTTTACTCCTTCTTCTCAATTTCTATCCCCCTGATCTCCTTTAGTTGTCTTATCACTCTAGCTAGAAATTCAAGAACTGTATTGAATAAATAGAGAGAGAGTGGGCAGCCGTGTCTTATCCCTGATTTTAATGGAATTGCTTCAAGTTTCTCTCTATTTAATTTGATGTTGGCTACTGACTTGCTGTATACTGTTTTTATTATGTTAGTTATGTAACTTGTGATCTCTCTAAGACTTCTACCTCAAATATTTGTTAAATTTTGTCAAACTCTTTTTGAGCATCTAATTATCATGTAATTTTTCCTTTCAATTTGTTTATGTGGAGATTATGTTAATGGATTTTCATATATTGAACCATTTCTGCATTCATGGGATGGAACCTACTTTGTCATTGTGTGTTACATTTTTGATATGAACTTTGATTCAGTTTGTGAGTGGTTAATTGAGTATTTTTGCATCAATATTCATAAGAGAAATTGGTCTGAAATTCTCTTTCTTTGCTCAGTCCTTGTATAGTTTGGATATTAGGGTGACTGTGGCTCTAAGAATATGTCAGTGTTATTTCTGTTTCTAATATGTAGAATAGTTTGTGGGGTATTTGTATTAGCTCTTCTTTGAATATCTCATAAAATTCTATGCTGCAACAATCTGGCTCTGGGATATCAATGGACTCAAATTCCCCAAGAGAAATACAGGCTAACAGAATGTATTTGAAAACAATATCTATCTTTCTGGTGCATACAAGAAACTCACGTCAATAATAAAGACAGATATATCTTCAGAGTAAAGTGCTGGGCACAAGTTTTCTAAACAGAGCCATGAAGCAAGCTGGAGGAGACACTCATATACCTAGTAAAATATGCTTTCAACCATAATTATTCAAAAGAGCATGGAATAACACTTTATAGACATTAATGAAAAATATACCATTTTTATCTTAATTATATAAAAAGACTGTTAAATCTTAAATTGTATATTGGGCCCCACACATTAATAGGGAGTCACCTCAACACCATTCACCAATTGACAGGCCATCTAGATTCATTAGACTAAACAAAACTAATGAAACTAACTGACATTATGAATTATTGATGATAATGATGATGGTGATGATGTTGATGCTTTGCTTTGTGCATATTAATACTTCCCTTGCCATGCCAGAATTGTAGAAGTCAAAGAAGAACTTTCTGGAATCAGTTCTTTGTTTCCGCATATTTAGAAGTGGGGTTCTAGATATAAAACCCAAGCTTTTAGGCTTGTAGGGAAAGCCTTTTTTACTGACTGAATGATTAGCTCATAGCATCTGAGCTAAAGGAAGATTTAAGTGGTTTATTTCTATGATTTATGTTTTAACAGAAAATCTCCTCTTTATCAGTATACTCTGAAGCTACCTAGGCATCATTCCTGATTTTGGTCAGTAGAATTGAACCATGAGTGATCTGTGCAATTGAAATAATATTTTGTAATAAGAAAGTGTGGGGAAAAAATAGAGGGCTGCAACCAGTGGTGGAGTCCCGGAGGCTTCCACGCTGTGGCAGGTTCCACATGCAGCAGGAGGTCTAAGGTTCCAGCGGCTGTGGGCTTTGGTGGCGGCAGGCCCCAATGACATGAAGAAGTCCTTGGTTCCAAAAGGGTTTATTGTCATGGAGAATGGTGGATGGATATGGAAGTACGCCCCATTAAACTCAGGGCAGTCCGGAGTTAAATAGGGAGGGGAAAGGGGGAGGATTGGGGGAGGATCTGGGGAGGCATGCTTAATTTACTCTGCCTTCTGACCTTCATTAGTATGTAAATCCTTAGGGCCTGAGGCCTCTAGTCACACTCTATACCTGTGCACTTTGGGAGGGGCTGTAATGAACAATGTAATTCTATGGATACTAGAGTGCTTTTCAGGACCCTGGGTTCTGGGAGCACTCCGAACTCTTGACAGTTCTCATGTAGAGTCTTGGGGTTCTAGGCACATGCCCAGCCATGAACCAGGATACTCTTACACAGTCCCACAAGAAAGTTTGGTTTTCATTCCCCTTTCTCCCCAAAAGGAGACTAAAAATGTGATTGTATCAGAAGGAAAGAATCTAAGAGGTGAAGATCAAAAGCGGAAGGAATATTCATTACTAAATTTTCTAGTTGCTATAACATACTCTGTCAGCTTCTCATTCCTCAATGAACTGCTCTTTTCACAGTCCTATTCATGAAATAATTTGCTTTATCATGTTTTATTTTGAAATCATAATATAATTATATTATCTTTTTCTTTTTCTCCATCCTTCCTTCAAAATACTTCAAATGGCACCCCTTCATAAATTTCTATTGCATACATATATTTCTATGTAAGTACATGTGTATTAATAAATGTAACCTTCTTAGCCTACAATGCTACTCATATTCATGTGTCCAAGACTGACCATGTAGCCCTGGAAAACCAATTGATGTGTTTGTACCTAAAAAGACTATCCCTCTTGCTCTCAACATTCCTCAGTTATGCACAGGTTTTATATATGTGTAAAGCCTCCTTGCGGAGACTCTTTATGAAAATCAGTGACTTTCTCCTTTAGACACACAACTCCAGAAACCAAGACAGTATCTCTATTCGTGTTTGTGTAGTCTGGTCTACATAGTGACCACCATACTACCCACAGCTATGTATAAAATCATGATTCAAAAATGTTTTTACTACTTAGTAAGATGAAAAAAAAATACGTCTGAACTTGAGAAGCCCAAAGACAGATCACATGAACACTTATATTCCATGTATTTCTATTCCCTTCAATATAAGCAATAACGAACAAAATTAGTTCTCTATATCAAAGTATACATGAAACACAGCTCTATCTTTGTTTAATGTTCACAATTCTTTATAGATTCAGAAGCTGAAATTAAAGGTGTGATTCCTGCATTTATCATATTAATATGCAAGCAACATAATTTCTCTACATGTCCTTAAGAAGGTTACTTATGGTATTCCTTGCCTTATAAAAATATAAGAGTAAATACATAATATAAAACTTAGACATTCCTCATAAATATGATGCCTAATACCTTATTACTTCTTCATACCTATGGCTTTTACATTACCTGCCTTATTTTCTACCTACTCTAATCTCCCATTAATATATACCTACACTTAAAATATTTTTCAGATATTATATGATTATGTATCTTAGACTATGCTTTAGTTAACAATACCCCCTTACTCATATTACAAGTATTCTGAATACAGACCTTCATTCCAACACCTGGGCTACTCCCACTCTTTGTATAGACATTGAAAAATGAATTATGTTGGAACAAAAGATGCAGATGCTAATGTATAATGATATGGAGAACCATTATAACTATAGATAGGATTCATCATTTATTGATCTGATCATATCCATACTTTATTTATATAAAGTTAAATTTAACATTGTATAACAGTATAAAATATTGTTTTACTTTACTATTTAAGTGTATAAAAATGACATAAGGACTGTAGAGGAGTGGAGAGGTATTAGAAAGAAGGTTAAAAGTACAAAGAAATCCAACAACATTTTATCCACAAGGACACATTTGCCAATTACCATAATGGTGTTTTAAAGGAAACATAGTCATTAATTCAGACAAGCCACCAAAAAATGTTAAAGATGCAACCTTACATGTAGGAGGGTTAAACATATTGTCAGTAGGCCTTTTTCGGCACCTTACCCTAGTGATTGTTCAATTAAATCTATATGAGGAAACAAGAAGAAAATAAATTTTACATGAGACAAATCACATGGTTCTATCTTAAAATCATTGTTGCTTGAATATATTTAAGAGAAACAATACTAGTATATGAATTTATATGCACATATACACACATAGAGAGAGTATATGTGTGTTTATCTTTTACATTCATGCACAAGAATAATTTCATTCATTCAAACTACAACTTTTTTCAACATTTTTGTTCAATACTTCAGTCTCTTATTTCTGAATCTGTACTCAAGTGTGGGACTGCGTAAGGGTATCCTGGTTCATGGTTGGGCATGGGCCTAGAAACCCGAGACTCTAAATGAGAACCAGCAGGAGTTCTGCCACGTCCCTAGAACCCAAGGTCCTGACACACAATCTCGCCTCCATAGACATACATTTTTCAGTCACGTAGGGCATTACAGCCCCTCCCAAGGTGCACAGGTAGAGGGCATGACCATAGGCTTCAGGCCCTAGGGATTTACAAATTAATTAAGGCCAGAGAGTGGAGCAAATTAAGCATGCTTCCCCAGAACCTTCCCCTTTCTGCCGCCCTATTTAACTGAGGCCTGCCCTGAGTTTCAGTGGGGTGGGGGAGGTACATCCAGATCCATCTACCATCTGCCATGACAATAAAACTCTTTTGGAACTATGGACATTCTCATGTCATTGGGGCCTGCCACCTCCAAAGCCTCCAGCCTCTGGAACCTTAGACTTCCTCCTGTATGTAGGACCTGCCAGCATGGAAAATCCCCGGGACTCCACCACCACTTCAGCCTATTTTTTTCTCACACTGAAGCTCTTAGTGTAAGGAGTCCAATTAAAACTGGAAATGGTCTCTATAAAATACTGACTTTTAGTCCCATTTTCTTGCTTGCTTTCAGTTTGATGTTAAGTACCACTTCTTTCTTTTTAAATTTTTTATTGGATATTTTATTTATTTACATTTCAACTCTTATCCCCTTTCCATGTCTCTCCTTCACAACCCCCCATCCCATCCCCCTTCCCTTGCTTCTATGAGGGTGCTCCCCCACCCACCCACCCACCCTCACTTCACTCACCTGGTATTACTCCCTTACTTTGGGGGAATCGAGCCTTCACAGGACCAAAGACCTTTCCCCACATTGATTCTAGATAAGGCCATCTTCTGGTACAGATGTAGCTGGAGCCATGGGTCCTCTTTGGTTGGTGGTTTAGTCCCTGAGAGCTCTGGTGGGTCTGGATGATTAATATTGTTGTTCTTCCTATGGGGTTGCAAACCTCTTCAGCTCCACCAGTCCTTGCCCTAACTCCTCCGATGTAGTCCCCACGCTCAGTCCAATGGTTGGCTACAAGCATCCACCTCTGTATTGGTCAGGTTCTTGTAGAGCCTCTCAGGAGACAGCTATATCAGGCTCCTGTCAGCAAGCACTTCTTGGCTTCAGCCATAGTGTCTGGGTTTGGTGTCTGTATATGGGATGGATCGCCAAGTGGGGCAGTCTCTGTATAGCCTTGTTACTTTATGTGTACATTTTCCCTTGAAATTTGGGACAACATGCTTCTCCAGCACTTGTCTCTACATATACTCTCCTCTGTTTCTATTTTTAAATGTCTTAAATATTTATTTTTCCTTTTTTTAATCTGTGTGTCAGGGAGTGTACCTGAATTCTGGTGCTCATGGAAGCTAACAATATCAGATCCCTTGAAGCTGGAATTACAGGATGTTATGAGACAACCAATGCAGATTTTCAAAAACAAACTTAGGTCTCTGGTAAAATGGACTGGGCATTATTTCCAGTCTCAAAACACAGATTTCATGGCAGCAGTTGCTATGGGAGAATAGCTCAGAAGGCTATCATCACTTTCATAGGAATAATAACAGCTAATGGTTGCTGGGGTAAGGGAACATATTTTCTTTATGCTATAGCCACTGGTAAGATCCATGTGATTCATTGGTAATCCATGTTATTCTGTAAATACCCCTTCGTACATACTTCTATAAGCAATCAAACTTAAACTCACTGACTACATCCAAAAATAAAGACTTGGAAGCAGCTGGGAGCTGACTGGGAAGAGGAGGGAGATTAACAGGCATGGAAGTGGGACAATAAAGAGTAAGACAGATGCAGATACTTATGGTCAACTATTGTTCTGAGGTCATAGACCCCTTTGGAAGAGTTAGGGGAAGAATCAAAGGAGCTGAAGGCAAAGGCAACCCCATAGAAAGACCAACAGTATCAACTAACCCAGAGCCCTGAGAACTCCCATAGACAAAGTCACCAACCAAAGATAATACATGGGCTGATCTATGCCCCTTAGCACATACAGAACAATGCCTTCTCTGACCTCAATGAGAGAGAATGTGCCCAATCCTATAGAAACTTGATACACCAGAGAAGAGGGAACAGGGGAAGAAGGATGAGGGATATGGGTCAGTAGGTGGTTGGGGGTGTGTAAGTGATTGAGGATGGGTGAATGAGGAGGGGAGCATGCTCTCGGAGGCAAATGGGAGGGGGATGGGATGAAGAACACTGGGAAAGGAAACTGGGAAGTGGTCAACATTTGGAAAGCAAATAAATAAAATTATTTTTTAAAAAGGAGTAAAGCGATGAAAATGATCAAGACAGATATTCATGTATGAAAACACAACAAAAACTGAAAGCAGACAAGCAAACAGTAACATAGGGATCGTACTTTAGTCATTTCATAGGGAAATCTTAATATGTTTCCAGTCACTTCACTATGTACCTACTGCCTGGTGTTCTGCTATTTTCTGATGGTAGCAGGGAAACCTGCTGTTACTAGCAATCCTGCAAGACCTCAAATTTAATCATAGGTTTGAGATTTAACCCCAGGTTGCCCTGTTTCATTCTTCTATTGAAATAATAACCACTGTTTTTTACATTCTTCATTTTTCCTCAAATACTACTTATTTGTCCAGGCTATCAGTGACAATGATTTTACATATTTTTAATGGATATTCCTTTTACATTTTTCTTTCTTCAATTTTTCATCCTTCACATATATTCAAAATATTCTTTCAAACAATATGATTTCACCTCTCTAAGTTTTTCTTTAGAGAAAAGATCAAATTAAAGACTCTCATGTATGATAAAGCACTTGCAATCTTCTCACAATATGCTTTATTTTTTTCCCTCAAATCGTAATTCATTCACACAGGGGTTATAAACACAGAAAGGCAGGATATCGGGAAGGGAATAAAAATGGAGTGTGGGTGTTCAGGGGGAATACAGATATCTTCAGAACAGGGTATCCGCTGGGTGAAGGTTCAGGGGATAAGTCACTATGACTCTGTCTATGACTCGCTTATCCTTATCTAAGTTGGTATTGTCTGCCAAGGTTACCTATTTACAAGGTCTATGACTACTCAGGCTTGTAAACTTCCACAAAAGCTGCCTGATAACGTTAGCTTTTAGCCATCTGTTTCACTGTTTTTCCACTGAGACCCAAGACTTGGTGTTAGTATACATGTATGACAGGCCTATTGCTAATTTTAGGCCTATGGCTGATTTTAAGCCTTCAGTGTGTAAGCAGGGATTCCCCTGACATCTCCTCCCTTCTCTAAGTATAGAAGGGCTGTGACAATTCTAAACTTGCAAAGGCGGGGATAGAGGCCTGACCTCCAGTATTTGAAGGGGACCTTGTAATGGCTCCAGTCACCCTGTCGTTGTCCAGTGAGGCATGAGGACCATACCCATCCCGATGTCTTTTTCCTGGATAGGGGATACTTTTGACATCAACCCCTATGCAGTCAGGCTTTTCCCTCAGGGAACCCAGATAGATATTTTTATCCTTTATTTATATTCCTTAGCAGTGCTTAGCCTCACAGCCTAAGCAAGAATTCAGATCGCCTGTCAGAGGGGTTCTGGGTGGCCTCTCTCTGCTTGGTCTGGGGCAGAAGTCCCCCCTTTTAGGTTGGGTGGAGATGGGTTTTGGAAACACCCTGTATAAAGTAACAACTTCATCTTGAGTCTCGTGGTCCTCAATAGCTAACTTATCATAGTGTATCTGAATAGGTTTTGCTACCAAATTATTTATCTGTTGTATCACAGAGTTAGTCTGCCTATTTGAGGGCCAGGGACCAGCAGAAAAATGCAAAAAGAACCCAAATAATGGTCCCAAGATGGCAGGAAATAGGGTTGACAACCTTTGAGAGGCTGAAAACCAATTCTTGTACCAGAATTCATCTGTCTCTTTCTCTCTCTGATTTTTTTTAGGGCCTTCACTACCTCTTTCATGCTCTCTTTAACCCTCCTTGTCTTGTCTATGTAAAGGCAACCTTCTTCTTTAAGGGCTGTACACAGTCAAGAACTGTACACAGCCTTTTCTATTGTAATAAAGTAAATCAAGTCCAATGAGGATCTTTGCGATTTTAGGAGGTCTCTTTAGACATTGAAACGAGGGATTTCTTCAGATTAGTGATGTCAATCTCTAGCTGTTTGATATTCTTGTCAGTGGCCCTTCAAAGGTCTGAGAAGTGTAAGTTCAGAGGCCAGCATCTTGATTAGAACTTCCAACAGCAGACATCTCGGGTGATTCATTTCTACCTGGAAAGGAAAAAGAAGGGAATTCTCAGGGAGATTTCTCTTCCCTGGATGTAAATTGTTATTCATCGTATTTATGGTTGGGCCTGGCTTTGTGGGGGTATCTATTTTTTTTTATTAATCTTTTTGGTAGCCAGTTAGCTGTGCCTTCTGTGGTATCAAAAATGCATATCAGTCCTCAGCTCCATAAGGGAACTGGGCCTGGGCCATTCCCTTTAAGGGTAAGAGGGTCCTTCCCCATATCTGTGGCAAAGTTTTGTTGGTCTAGGTGGTGCCAGAGGCAGTCAGCTGTGGATTTGCCATGAGCTTTCAGCTTTAGAGAGATAAAAGTGAACAAGGCATGATGGAGAGTATTTCAGGAGGACTCCTTCTGAGGGGTTACCATTCCCCCTCTTTTTTTTTTAAAGCCAATTTTTCAGAGTTCTTGTAAGATCAGGGCAGAAGCACCAACAGTCACTACTTCCGCACTCAGAGAGTCATGAAGACCCTATTTAAGGATATCTAAATCTATATTAATAATCTTTTGTCAAAGGACTGTTATAGCACTGCCGACAACTAATCAGACTATATAATATATCGATTAGTAATAGCTTCTTCTACTTTTTGTGAGATTACCTCTCTTTTGTCAATTAATTGTTGAGGAAAATCAGGATTTACCTCTCTCTTGAGAATATTGAACAGAGACTTAAATTCTTTTGTGGAGAGCTTAAAATAGGGTCTTAGCCAATTAGCAACTCCTAGAAACTGGGGTGCTGCCTGAGTTCAAGCTCCTAGGAGTCCCTCTTTCTCTCGGTTTTCTGGGGTTGGGTACAGAGCTGCTGCCTGTGACCTGCTCTATGATCGGACCCAGACTGGAAGTCCACAATATGCTTTTATATCACTTTCCCCACATTGATTCTAGATAAGGCCGTCTTCTGCTACAGATGTAGCTGGAGCCATGGGTCCTCTTTGGTTGGTGGTTTAGTCCCTGAGAGCTCTGGTGGGTCTGGTTGATTAATATTGTTGTTCTTCCTATGGGGTTGCAAACCTCCTCAGCTCCACCAGTCCTTGCCCTAACTCATCCGAAGTAGTCCCCATGCTCAGTCCAATGGTTGGCTACAAGCATCCACCTCTGTATTGGTCAGGCTCTTGTAGATATCTCTTTCAATATCACCATCACCCCATTTCTTTTAAGCTCAATAAGTTGGAGATTTGTCCACATTTCTCTCACATTAAAATGCTTCTTATAAGCCACCTCTATTTATGACTTTCTTCAAGTTTAGTTCTATCCTGCCCAATACTCACTTCACTTCAAAAGACAGCCTCATGTTTATAATATGTTTTCTAGTCCTACTCTATCTAAGAGCCCTTATCCTTTCAAATGTATTACCACTACTCTGTTTGAATGACTGCACTTCTCCTGCCTCACATTGAAATTTGTCACTCAAAGAGAGTTAAGTAGTAGAAACATTAAAGGGACATTTTGAAAATACTTTCTAAAAAAGTAATAATTTTGTTACAGTAAGAAGTTTTATATCAAAAGGAGATTATTCTGTTTCTCTCTCTCTCTCTCTCTCTCTGTCTCTCTCTGTCTCTCTCTCTCATATATATATATATACGTATATATATACATATATATATGTGTGTGTGTGTATTGTCTATGTTCATAAACATATATGTGTATATATACAGATACATATAATATATATCTACATATACATACACATATGTATATATATTTCTCTGTCTCTCTTCTCTACTATTAGATGATGGCAGAGGAAAAAAATGTTCTGGCAGATGTAGCCACATAATTTTGGACTTCCTAGCATATAGAGTTATAAGTAATATACTTATGTACTTTATAAGTTACTCAATATGTGTTGCTGTGCCTTGGAAAAACAAACCAATGAGGACAAACATCTCAAATGTTGTATATATTACATTCCTCATTAATCTATGTATATCTGCTAATAAATTAGATTCTTTGATGTCTTATGATGTGTTATTAACTCTTCATATAGTGCTTGATCTCATAAGTGGATCTTTCCTAATGCTGTTCTAGAGTCAGAGGCATTGTACAGAAATATAATAAAATGTATACATTACACAAACATTTGTGTGCTTCATGTATTTTTCTCTTAAAGTCAATGATGTCTGTACCTCTATATAGTTAAGACAAACAAATGAGATACTGTCTTACGTAAGCCTATACTTATAAAGTAAATTCTCAACAGATGTTAGCCATTAATGGTAATAGCTGTATTAATGTAGAAAATGATAATACAAGATAAACTAGAAACATTTAGGAAGAGTATATTATCTACAAATTAGTCATGACAAGTAGAGAGAATATAAGATAATCCTTGCATGAAAATTAACCATTGTATAGAAATAGTTTCACACACAGTCTTAGAAGAACTTATCAGCAACTTCTCTCTACCATATGCCAAATACATAACTATTTTATGATAATTCAGTAGGACTGGGTGAGTTTAGAAGAAAAGTTAAATTTCTATTTTTCTCTTTCAAATGATTGTGGTATGAATTGTTATGAAAGAGAGGTTATTTTCCAAAAAAGTATAAATATAAATTTGTTTCACTTCCTCCAATCTTGAAATTTCTTTCTTTGGACTGGCCGAAAAAGACCTCTAGCATTGGCATGGAAGGTCTCAATTAGACACACTCAAGCATGTTTCAGCGCATTCTTCAGTGTCCACTCTGTTATTTCACCAAGTTCCATTGGTGTCTCACTCATGGGAAAAGTATCAATATGGGTAGATATATTTTTGTCTATTGCCTGCATTGTTTGTGTTTTGATAAAGAAAGCCATTAGCTAAAGGAACACTAATTAGGTAGGGCAGAGATTGGTCTGATTTTATCTGCTATCAGTTCAGGCAGAGGATAACACACACCAAAATGGAGAGTTGTGAGTGTCGGTGAGTATGTGTCCTACTGGTAGCTGGTCACCAGGAGCTGTATGTGTAGGGCAGATATTGGGACTGGACACCACATGGAGCAAGTATAAACAGAGAACTGGAAATTGTACAGTGAATCTAAACTCTGTCTGTGTCTCTTATGAAAGATTCCAACTTTAATTTAAAGTTGATTCTGAAATAAGAAAGTGATAAGAATTTATAATGTGGTGATTTTATTCTTATCACACTTCTTACCGTCTTTTACTAACTCACTGTGACTACAATTTTATAATCTCCTTTATATCTTCTCTGTGCTGTAATTAAAACCCAAAACTCTATAAATCTTAAATAATCATCTTACAACTGCTTAGAATTAGTTAAGACTTCCTAGAGCGTAACAGATGTTTCCCATTTTTTTTTCTGTCAATCCTCATCTATTGTGGTAGCAATCTGAATATAAGCATTGTTTTTATCCTTCTGAATCAGTGGGCATATAGCCATTCCATGACCATGTATGCCCTGTCCCTTTTATTTGTTTGAAAGTAATGTTATATACCAAGGTTCAACATTCGACACATTAATTCATATTTAATGTCTGCTTCCTTAAAGACATTATTTGTTTTGTTTTTGTCAGACATAGTTTCTGTTCAAGAAGTGTCATATTTTATAACAAGTATGGGTTATTGAGTGAATGAAATCAAACTTGTATAGATCTCCATGCATGCATGGAAAAGTGAAAAATTGTCTGTTCTTAAGAAACTTAAAACTATGACACTTTTCAGACTTCCCACTTATTATAGAAGAAAATCAATAAAGAAAAGAACACTACTTTTTGTCAATCTTGGGGAGCATGGGCATCTGGAACCATAAGTGAAACCAGTGATCTAAGTATGTATCCATTTACGCAATAGTGCACAATAGCAATGTTTATAGAAATAAATGGTGTTTTGTCAATCAGTTTCATTCACTCCTGAGTTGTATTTGAAAGCAGAAATATGTATGAGCATAAGTGAATTGGATCAAAATGAGATTTTTCATATTTTAGAAATGTGCCACTTCTTTGCTCTAAAACTGAAGTATGTATTTAATCAATTTCACATTATGAATACAGTTTCCGGGACATCTATTAAGAATAAGGCTTTAGAGCGTGGAAATATTTCTATTATCTTTTACCACACAATATAAGGAAGACTAAACTTTCACTGAGATTAATAAGAGCAGAGTGGGTCTTCCTTCATAAGCCATCCATTACCATATTTTACTGTACATGGATCATTTCCACCATCTGCTCCAGGGAAAGCAAACTCAAGAAAATGAAATTTCAAGATTTTCCATACAGCATTATAGATACACTAAGAGCTATGTTAGTAGCTTTTCCTTAGGTTAATTTTGTTTCTTTTCCTCTTAAATCCTACTCCATCTTTGTTTGTATCATCTGTTGTTTTTTTTAACGTACCTAACATCTACACATACATAACACACACACACACACACACACACACACAAAGACTCACACACACACTCACTGAAAAGCTAGTTTTTGACTATAACAAATAAGCTTCCTAATAGACTTACATTGACATATTTTTATGGATTCATCACACGATAAATGCAAATCAGAATGTTTCTTTTTTTTGCAATTTGACATTCTATTATCTAAAGGTATAATGTACTTATACCAATGTTAAATTATATTATTGATTTTGTTTTCTACTGTAAATAACATTATACTTTTATTATACAAATAGAGATAACTTTCCCTAGGATGTACTAGTACCAGAAGTTCTGCTGGAGTTGTCATGACTGTGTTTTAAGACATTACTTGCTATGTATAGTTATAAGGATACCTTCGGGGTTTGCATCTCCATAGAAAGAGCAACAATATCAACCAACCAGATCTCCCACCCAGAGCTTCCAGGGACTAAACCACCCTCCAAAGACTACACATGGAGGTACCCCTAGCTCCAGCTGCATATGTATCAGAGGATGGCATTGTCTGGCATCTGTAGGAAGAGAGGCCCTTGGTCCTGTGAATGCTCAATTCTCCAGTGTAGGGGAATGCCAGGGAGGTGAGGTGCGAGTAGGTGAGTGGGAGGGGAGCACCCTTATAGAAGCAGGAGTAAGGGGGATGGGATAGGGGGCTTCCAGAGGGGAAATCAGGAAAGGGGATAACATTTGAAATGTAAATACATAAAATATCCAATAACAAAATTATAAGGGATACCTGCAACAAATATACATTCTCAATATTGTTTCTAAATTTTTTACTTGCCCTTATTAATCTAGTAATCTTTCTTTTACCAACTTCAAATTAATATTTTTGTATTTTCAAGACACGATTTCACTGTGTAATAGCACTGGATGTCCTGGACTCACTCTGTCGACCAGGCTGGCCTCTAACTCACGGAGCTCTGCCTGCCTCTCCCTTCCCCGTGCTGAGATAAAAGGCATGTGCTAGCATGCCCAGCTAAATTCATAAATTTTTACACAAACACAAACACACTCACATATTGGAGGTCCTTGGTCACTGGAATTTCACATAAAATTTAAAAACAATTTAGAATTTCAAGATAATAATACTTTTCAGTTTTGTCTACATTATCTAAAATATGTAGAATAATTTAGAAAGAAATTACACCTCTTAATTATCAGACATTTCTACAGTGCAGTACAGCATTTTATTTAATTCATTTGTATTTTAAATTACATGTTAAAATTATGATTATGCCAATAATTATATTCTTTGTTCACTTGTTACTCTGAAGTGAAACATATCATTACTATTTTACATTATTTTGAAGTCATATCAAGTGTTCCTTTACTCCAGTTAATAAATTATTTTTTTATTTTTGTTATTATTTCACTTGCTGCTGGGATTGTTAGTGTAATAAAGGAAAACCTATTACATTTAATGTTCCCTTTGTCATTCAGCATATTCTATTATTTCACAGATATCTTTACTTGCTCTTTGAAATCACAAGGAATCCTTTGTCCCGCTACCTTTCACAGTTCCTATCCCTCTTTTATTTTTATTTTCATAGGATTAATTTAAGTGATTTATATGTTATGTCTGAAAACCCAGAGAATTCAGAAATAAGTTTCTAATAAATAAAAGCCACTCAACTCTAATTGGGATGTCTATTAAACACCTCACCTCAAAGCTTAGGGATCTTCAAAGTTGAAGCCAAAAAAATATTGTAAAAGCCAGGGGTGAAGGATATTTTAAGGAAACAGCAGTTACCAGGCTTAATAGGGCTGATGTGCATATCAACTCAAAGTGCGAATGGCAGTATGCATATGACCTACAGGAGCTTTTCAAACTCCCAGCATGGAGATGGGACTTGGACATGTAATCCCGTGAATTTTTCAGAGGGCTTTCTGTGAAAATTGTGAGAGAAGCCACAGTTCACTGCAAGCAAGATTCTGCTTGGCTTCTTCAGGTCTGAATAGAGTTGTCCAAGCAGCCTAAAGGAGATTGGGCAAGATTCATGGTGACACTTTGACAGTTCCCTCATGGGATACTCTTGTTGATGAAGCTACAGTTCAAACTCCTGTGGGACAGAACATTTGAGTTATTCCAGCAGGGATCAAAACAAGGCAGTCCAGGATTTTGACGGCAGGAGGTAGCTTTTTACTTTTTACTTTTCTATTAATCATTTTATTTATTTATTTTTCAAATGATTCCCCACTTCCCTTCCATAACCTCCCCATCTAATTCCCTCTCCCTCTTCCCCTTTGTCTCTATCAGGGTGCTCCTCTACCCACTCTCCCATTCTTGTCTCACTCCTCTAGCATCCTCCTACAGTGTGGCATTAAACCTCCACAGGACCAAGGATGTCCCCTCCCATTGATGTCAGATAAGGCCATCCTTTGCTACATATGTATCTGAAGCCATGGGTCCCTCTGGGTATACTCTTTGGTTGCTGGTTTAGTCACTGGGAGCTCTTCTTGGTCCAGTTTGTTGATATTATTCTTCCTGTGAGGTTGCAATCCCCTTCAGCTCCTTCAGTGTTTTCCATCGCTCTTCCATTGGGGTCCCTGAGCTCAGTTTGAAGGTTTTCTGTGAGTATCTGCATCTGTATTGGTCAGGTGCTGGTAGAACCTCTCAAAGAACAACCATACCAGGCTCCTGTCAGCAAGCACTTCTTGGCACCAGCAATAGTGTCAGAGTTTGGTGTCTGAAGACAGGATGGATCCCAAGGTGGGACAGTCTCTGAATGATCGTTCCTTCAGTCTCTGTTCCATGTTTTGTCCCTGTCTTTCCTTTGAACAGGAACATTTCTGAGTTAAAATTTTTGAGATGGGTGAGTGTCTCCATCCCTCAACTGGTGGGCCATGCCTATCTACTGGAGGTAGTCTCTATAGGTTTTATTTCCCCTTTGTTGCATATTTCAGATAAAATAATCCTCATTACTTCCTGGGAGACTCTTGCTTTCCTGGTGTCTGGTACTTTCTAGTGGCTAAGCCCACTCACCCATCCTCCACTGCTACATATTTTTATTCAATTTTCTGATCCTCTGTACTTCTCTCCTGTCCCTTGAATAAGTGATCATGCCCTCCTTTTTCCTTCCCTCTCCTCTTTTCCTTTCCAGGTTCCTCTCTCTCTCTACTTCCTGTGATTATTTTGTTCCCCTTCTACATTAGCTTTTTATTTTGTAAGAGGTTGTTATTATCCCTATGAGCTCAAGAGTAGTTGGGTTTGATGTCATTGGAGGTATTACTCTATACAGGCCCAACCGACTGCACATGACATACATTTGCTACTGAAATGTGGCTTTGTGGAGGATATTATACTTTCTGTTAGCTTTACATCTTTGCTCTCAGCCTTTCCTTTCACAATGAGATACCAGAACCCAGCACAGCTGATACAGTCACCTTAGCATCTGGGTGGATGGAAATGATTTTCTCAAATACACTAAAGACCCTGGAATACACTAACGCTCTACTTCAAATGAGTGACCTATTAAACCAGATAGAAGTGAGACTGATATGGCTCCCGATGCCATCAGTGACGTGCACCTAGATTTGGCCCTGTCAATCAGGCCTGAGAACATACCCTGCTGCAGGAGGACATTTTCCTGCCTCAGACCATGAACCAGGGAACTCTTCCACTTTCCTTTTTGATTGATTATGCTGGAAAACATCCTGAAGAAGCTTCAAGGTCTCCAGGTAGAATAGGTATATTCCAAAGTTGATAATGTCACTAACAAAAATGTTCAGTCTCTCTATACAACATAGGACCTCATATGCATATTGAATATTTCTATATACCTATACACATCTGTCTATATACAGGAAACATATACCTACATTTTTCCAAGCCTCATAATTTTGTCTCTTTACCTAAAGTCACTTATCTCCCCATTTCAAGAGGGATAACATTTGAAATGTAAATAAATAAAATAACCAAAAAAAAAAAAAGCTAAAGTTATCACAGAGAAAGGAGCCTCCCTTGATCTCCCGTGAGATCAAGCTGAAAGGCATTTTCTCAATTAGTGATCAAGGGTGGGAGGGCCCAGCCAATTTCGGACAATGTCATCCCCAGACCTGTACTTCTAGGTTCTATAAGAAAGTAAGCTGACCAAGCCAGGGGAAGTAATCCGGTAACATCCCTCCATGGACTCTGCATCAGCTCCTGCCTCCTAACCTGCCTGAGTTCCAGTCCTAACTTTTTTTGTTCTGTGATAAACAGCAATGTGGAAGTGTAAGCTGAATAAATCCTTTCCTCCCCCCCCACAAAAAATGTTACAGACTTTCATTTTAATTGTCTTTATTTATTTATTTGTTGCATGTGTCAACACATTAAAATTGGAAAGGAATTCTTCTCTCATACAATATACCCGGCCACAGTTTCCCCTCCCTTCACTCCTTGAGCTCCTCACCCATCTTTCCTCTTTCCCAGATCCATTACCCCATGATTTCTCTTGAGAAAGGAGCAAGCCTTCAAGAGACAGCAGCCAAACAGGACAAAACAAGGTACAATGAGACAAGGCAAATGTCCTCATATCAAGGCTGGACAAGGCAACCAATAAGAGCAAAAAAGATTCCAAGAGCAGGCAAACTAGACAGTGACCCACTAACTCCCGCTGTTATGGGTCTGGACTTAGTCAGAGAGGATGAAGCTAACTCTCAAGAGACTCGAGGTCCCAGGGAGTTTAGAGGTCTATTAGGGTGGGGGGTGTGGACATCCTTGTGGAGACTGGGGGGAGAGGAGGAGGTATGGTATGTGGAACAGTCAGAGGGTAGACCACAAGGGCAATAAAATTTGGTGTTTAAAATAAATAAATAAAATAAAAAATCAGCATGTTAACAGCCTTAACATGTATACAAAGGTCCTAGTGCAAACCCATGTTGACCCTGAGCTTCCACTTCAGTCCCCGGGTACCCATGTGAGCCCTGCTTAATTGATCCAGTCGACCATGTTCTCCTCATGTCTTTAGTCCCCTCTGACTCCTAAATCTTATCTTCCTTTTCTGTGGCAGCGTTCTCTGATCTGGGAGGAGCTGAATGAATACCCCCACCAACTTAGACACTCTCACAGAATATCTGGCTGGCTGTCTCTACATCTGCTCAATCTGCTGCTAGAATAAGCCTCTCTGATGATCACTAGACAAGGTACCAGTCTATGAATAGAGCAGAATATCATTAGGGACTCATCAGAGCAGTCAAACTCCCCAAGTTCTGCCTCCCCAAGCTGCCCAGGCCCTGTGGCGCAGCAGATAAGTGACCCATAACCCTACAAACATAAATCAAGAGAGTGTTAAGTAGGTTTTTAGTGTGGGTTTTTGAGAACAGAGGTGAAGCTACCTATTTCCTGGAGATTTTATGGAGGAAAAATGAATGAACATAGTTGAAATTTGGATATAAGCATAAAAGTAGAGTCAAAAATGAGTTGCATATATTTTTATAGAATCAGAAAATCAGAAGAAAATAATAGTGTAAATTAAATCATTTATCCCAGCAGTAAAAGTTCCTTACTATCAAATTAAAATATAAAAATCTGAGAATAATTTAACAGGTTCTAAAATCAATAAAACTTTAGCATATCCTTATAAAAATGAGAAAGTAGCAAATAAAGTCTAGAAGGAGAATGCCTTAGGTATATTAAAACAAAACAACAAATAAAAAAGATTTACAAATTTTAGAAAAGGCAGGAACATCAGATATGCTTCCTTGAGTTCCCGTTAGAGTAGTATATATGATTAATGATTTTACACCTTTTATTATCACAAGTGTGGTTATATGAAATATGATAGTCATGTATTATAAATGATAATTGTTTTTATTCACTTGTGATAGTATACAAGATGTAACGAAAATCCAATAGAATTATTGATCAGTTATAAAAGTTATAACTGGGATGTTACAATGAATGCTATTATAATCTGATGTTCTATAAATTCTCTGCTTGATAATTCATATTCAACGTTTAAAAAAATCTAATGAAATCTTGGTTCATAACTATACATACACACACACACACACACACACACACACACACATACACACATTGTGGGATATATGTATCCCACAATCCTGAGGTACTCATTTAATACCAATGTGAAGGTATTCATTTTAGAAATTTGAGAAACATACACAAGGCAAATGAATAGTCATGAAATATGCAAAATTTGTTGTATTTTAAGTTAGCTACCCACAGTCTGACAATAATCCAAATAGGAGGATAGTTTAATGATAACTTTCGCATACTTGGGAAGCAGACTAAAATGAATGGAGTCAAAGACCAATATTTCTAGATATCATCACTAAAGGACTTACTGTTTTTATATAAATCAATGATGTATTTTTCATTTGTTTACGTTGAGGAGTAGAAGAATACAAGAGGTGATTTCAGAGCATCGCCTGAAAAAAATCAGGCATTTGCAAAGGAATTAAATATTAGAAAATTAATGTTTGTTATGATACCCTGAATATGGTAATAACTCATGTATAGTTAGCCTCTGAATACCACCTCTTCTCATTTGGAAAAAGAATAGGTGATATTTACTACATCTATGTTCTGCATGAAACATTGCAATGAACTTGCTCCTCCTTTGATCAACTACAACTACAATGTCCTCAGGTTCATCAATAATCTCTTCAGCTGTTCTGTATCTCTGACATTTCAAAAGAGTTCTTTTTGCATTCAGAGAATTCACATATCATTTAGCACATTGAAAAGTGAATTCAGTATCAAATAATGGAAACTGTAGTTTCATAGAATAGAGCTTTGAAATCTGCTCTGTTGAAAGTTCCCTGTACTTAAGTGTTTTGGCCTTTGTTCTGTAATGTAGAAAGTCTCTAAACATGTGGAAGAAATCATCAGAAACATGAACAGGATTTTATTCTTAGACATATAAACTTGAGCATATCTGGACAATGGCAAGGTTATCAGACAAATACAGCCTCCATCTGGGAACCCTCCTCAATAGTGCTCCACCCTGCAATTGTCCAGTTGCTTGGCATTCATGCAAGTCAGTGGCTGCCAATGCAAAGAAGCAGTATCCGGTGATCTTTTTTTCACAGTATAGTCAGCCAAGGATGCATATGTTATTGCCGCTGCTGTCCTCCTCTGGATGAATGAGTACAGCTGTATGCCAGCCTCGTAACTGGATCCTTCAGATGCACTATTACCCATATTTCTACTTTACTTTTAACTTTCTTTCTAGGGAAAAGTAGAAAGATCTATTTCAGAGCATTGTATATCATGTGGAAATCATGAAAAATCCAAAGTGCACTGACATATTGATTCTATCTCTGAGCTGAACACTGTATCTGCAGCGCTTGCCAGGGCTCAGTGCACTTAAACAGGATTTCTGACGTTCCCTTATTGTGAAGTCATGTCTTCTTTTTCTGTAACATTATTATCCCATAATGCAAAGACATGCCTAATACTTAGGCTTATTTATGTTTATGCCCAAACAATATTTTTTTCTGTGTATATGATGTTAATACACTCAGCATCACTTATGGAATTGAAATAATCACAGGGATTGAGACTCATGTCTTTTTTTTTTTTCAAATTGGATAGTCTATATATTTACATTTCAGATGCCATCCCCTTCCCCCATTTCCCCTCCCTAGAAACCCTCTATCCTATCCTCCCTCCTCCTTTTTGCTTTTATACCATTTTAATTACATGTAGGTATTAAGGTAAGGAACTAGTAATACAATAGTTGCAACTAAACAGCTAGCCTGAGAATACACATGGAGGGACCCATGGCTCCAGCTGTATATGTAGTGGAGGATGGCCTTGTCTGGCATCAGTGGGAGAAGGGACTCACAGTTTTTAAGACATTAAAGAGTGTTGGCTGCTTACCATAGCATAGTGAGTAGTTTACCGTCATTAAACTAAATATTCATTGTAATTTACCTGGCAAGATCTCCCAAAATACTCATCTGATAAAGAATATGAAAAAAGATAACCAATGAAAAAATCTTAGTACATACTTTAATGTGTATTATTTTATCTTCATTTTTTGAAATAGGTTAGAAACAAAATAATTTAACAAGTTCTATATATAATCACATATTTTACATATGGGCCTAAACAGACAAGTCATTATATGTTGTTCACTTATATAAGCAATCTGGTTTTTTTTGTTTTGAAAATTTTTAATTAAAATAGAATTGTATAATTTCCCCTACCATTTTTCTTCCTCCAATGCATCTTCCAACTCTCATATTGATAGCTGTCTTTGTTATTTTTATTATTTTTATATACATTTATATATAAAAATATAACTTTATACTTTAATTCCCCAGGAATCAAGCTAATAATAGTTTTCTTTAACCCTATTTAACCAAAAACACATTTACTGTGGAATTTTTCTTTAACTAATACTTAAATGTGAAAGATACACTGTTTTAAATATTCCCCTTAGATTTACTTAAACACATTTCTTCTCATGAAACACACTTGTGACTAAATAATTTTAAAAATGTATGTACAATAAAGAAATCAAAATGTTTCTGAAACTACTACAAATCTGGCTTGATTTTTACAAAAATGCCTTTTCAGGTTTAGTGGGTCATTTTTGCCAATCAGAATTAATCTGTCATCAAGGACCAGCGATCATTTGCTTTTTAAAAGAATGTTTCATCTCTCCCCATGAGATTCCTGTCTAAGGCACAGCCTTCTCTTGTTTAAGGTCTGATGCCCTTAATAGAATAAGCCTGAAAGCATGTAAAAATGGTAATAGCTATCTGAAAATAATACCTCAACAAGCTGAAAGATCATCCTAATATACATACTAATTTTAGATATATTAGAGTATTAAAGTACATCCACACAATATAGAGAATGAAACCATTTTTCTTAAATGTATTCATATAAATATCCCATTGTTAGATTCATGGAACTTAAATATTAAACAAATTTAAATTTAATCTCTAAGGGATAGAGGAGTAGATTGTTTAAGAGTTAAGACACTGGAACCATGGGTCCCAAATAAATAAAATAGCCAATATAAAGAGAGAAAGAAAAAAGAAGTGCAAAACCAAAACAGAAACAAAGAAACTTTCCCCTAAGTCCTGAAAACTAACAATTGATTCTACAAATGTGCAGCTTAATAAGGATGAGTCCTTTCCACGTTCTAGTTCAATCCATAGAATCTAAATGATTTTGTTATCCATTTATTCTGTCGTATCCAGAATGAACAAACAATAGCAGAAAATAATTTCTGAAAGTTTCAAACCATGCAGTCAGGAGATTTTTCTGTATAAATTCTACCCAGAAAAGTGATCTGCCAAAATAACTGAACCTATACATGTTTCCCAAATACCATTTGCCTCCTGAGCGTTTCTGTTTGTGCGCACAGAGGAATCTTGTTTCAAGACAGAGTGATTTTCACTCCTAACAAAAAATACAGATTAAAGAATCAACTTCTTTTGACTCACACAGTTTAGCAATCTGATAGGTGATTTATTTAATGAAAATATTTTGTGAAATGAAAATTGTTATTAATATTTCTTCACAAATGTTTTTATCCTTAGTGAGTCCTTATTTATCAGAAATGTTAATTATCTTTAGTTCAAAGAATCAAAATGCAAGGCAAACTGACTTTATAAAATTACTTAATTTTTCTTTTGGACTAAATAAGACTTAAACATTGGCAGAGAGTTTAAAATGTTAGAACCAGCCAATTGTTAAAAATAAAATTTACTCATCAATAATATCTGATTATTTAATGCTGAATAAAGGTGTCAGATAATTTCCTTACTAAATTTAACATGATCAAATTATAGCTGGACCTCAAATGCTACATAGAAGTTAAATTGCCAGTTCTACTTCAAAAAGAAAGTTAAAGAAATAGAATTGCTCTGTCGTTTTAGAAAATAGTATATATTAAAAGAAAATATATAAAAATAAAACAAATATTATAGTGTAGTCATGTAAAATAATTCCATTGAAACAAATAAACATAGTAGTGAAAGGATGATACCACTGTCAGACTTCCAAACTTTGGAAAGCGTTTTTGAAAGTGATGGAATCATCCTGAAAAGAAATATGCATTTTTTTTCATTTTTTGTTCTTTTCTAGAAGCTTATCATTAAGTATTGGAGCAATTGCTGTCAGTATGGCTGATAATCTAACACATACTGAGAGGTAAGTGGATGGCCACCCTTTGGGCACTAGAGGAACGGGATGCAACACAACAAGCATTTATTTAAATTGTTCTTGCTGCTATGCTGAGTGAAAAGTCAAGGATTGTCTTGTGTAGATTAAAAGCAACTAAAGACCGTCTTTCAAAAGTTAAATTAAATTAGAATAAAAGGAAACTATGTGTCGTATTGTCATCAGTATGGTTCCACCTAAGCCAGAGGTGATAATTTTTGATGGTTGCTTTTCAGGGCTGTTTTCATTGATTCAAAGGAAGAAATCCCGTGACTGGTGTGAACACAAATCTTCATTTGCATGACAGGTTTGCTGTGGATAAAAAGCAGGTTGTTTGGAATCTTTGGTAAATTGTGAAATATCCAGTTGTGCAGCTTCTGTAATTAAAAAATAAAAAATCCTCTACAGTGGTCCCTTTAGTAAAGCAGACAGAGTCTATGCTTAGTAAATCAAAAAGGATCTAGTGTCAGCAGCAATATCAGGGCAGTGGAGCAGAAGTAGCAGTGGAGATGGCCCAGGAAAATCTCCAAAAACAGCAAGGCAAGCTGGTTTCCTCAAAGCAAAGAAAAAGAGAGAGTCTCAAAACTGCATACCAAACTACAACAACAGCAGAAGAGCAATGGCAACTAATGAACCAGCATGCCTCCAGCTTTGATTTAAGAGCCATCTCTTTTTTTTTTTATGAAAAATTTTTACTGGATATTTTATTTACATTTTAGATGTGATTGCCTTTCCTCATGCCCCCCACTCACACCTGGGAACTCCCTATCCCATTCCCCCTCTTCCTGCTTCTATGAGGATGTGCCCCCACCCACCACTCACTCCCACCTCCCCACCCACAATTTCCTCCACACTGGTATGTACTCATTGATAACTGGATATTAGCCCAAAAGTTTGCAATACCCAAGATACAACTCACAGACCACATGAAGCTCATGAACAAGGAAGACCAAAGTGTGAGTGATTTGGTCCTCCTTAGAAGGAGTAACAAAATACTCATGGGAGCAAATGGAGACAAAGCATGGGACAGAAACTGAAGGAGGGGTAGTCTGGAGACTTCCACCGGGGTATCCATCCCATATGCAGTCATCAAAGGTAGACACTGATGTGGATGCCAGGAAGTGCATGCTGACAGGAGCCTGATATAGCTCTCTCCTTAGAGGTCTGCCAGAGCCTGACATATACAGAGCTAACCATTGAACTGATCAAGTGGTTCCTACTGGAGGAGTGAGAGAAAAGGCTGAAGGAGCTGAAAGGGTTTGCGGACCCATGAGGAGAGCAACAATACCAAAACACCAGAGCTTCCAGGTTCTAAATCACCAGCATGGGAGCACATAGGGAGGGACCCATTTCTCCAGCTGTATATGTAGGGGAGGATGGCATTGTCAGTCATTGGTAGGAGAGGAGGTCCTTGGTCCAGTGAAGAGCCATCTTATAGTAAATATAATCTTGGTTCATTCCTGTTCATGATTAAAGCAGTTTCTCTAGGATTGTGTTTTAACTACAGATAGGTCTGTAATGACAATTCCAAGAGAAGGCAACTATTATGTGTATTTCAACAAGTTATAGCTGTCTTGCAACCCTACCTTCATTGCAAAATATTGTTTTAACCATCTATCACCACTTTGTTATGACTGTTGTTATCACTACCTATGACCATCTTACAGTTGAGTCTTTGTTTTAGGAAGTAATTTTGACTAATTTATATGCTTATGTTGTGCTCCTGTAACACAAACTATTTGTCCCCATTTGGAAACACCCTGTTCCTAAGCTATTAAAAATGATGTCTTTCTCACATCCGATGTTGACCCCTTGAACCTTGTCTTAGGGGAAGGGAGCCAGTGTACAGGAATAAAATAGTTTGTTTTAATTAATTACTTGCTTTAATTAATTTCCCCATGATGATTTAGGTCAGTGGTTTTTCTGCTTGACTCCTTGGGATTAACAGTAACTATATCCCAAGTAGCAGTGATTGTGATGGCAGATATAGCAACAAGGAATAGCTGAATAGCTGAGCAGAACGGTAAGGTTCAGGAAAAATTGGAACTAGCTAATAGAATTAGAAGAAAGGTGGTCAACTGAAGGTAAAAGAAAAATCACAGAAAGCTAAAAGAGTGAGGAAAAATTGAACACCTGAGCATTGGAAGAATTCCTAAGCATTCCAAGGAAGTGTCAAGTCTTTGGGGATAAGAATCTTTGGCAGCCCAGGATTGCCTACTATTAATGTGTGAAGGATGACCTATTACTAAGTTTGTGAGAGTTGTAGATTTAAAGAAACAACTGGTTAAGTACCAAGCACTGGATGGGTGCATTTAGCATTAGAAGATGTCACATGCTGCTATTCCTACCTGAATGCAGTTACTGCTTATTGCTGTCAAATGCAGAGAGCTACAGGAAGGATTAAGACCAGTACCTGAAGAGATGTTTTTCCTTGCTTTTGCATGACTTCAGAAAGGTTCAGCAATGGAACCAGTCACCTAATTAGTAACTGTAGGCGTAAAGGACAGACTTTGGAACTCAGGTGGAATGGAAAATTGGGAATACTTGTCCTCAAATATGTTAGATTTCTAAAGCAGTATAATTATACAGGAGACAGAAAGAGACAGAAAGTTGACCTTCAATAGACAGGCCTGTGTTTATTCGTGCACACACACTGATAGGCAGCCTCATTTCCCCAGGAAATGGAAGGATCTATCAAAGGAAGAAACTCTAGCTGCAGCTGTTAACAGGGGTAGGGTGAGGAGCTTGGGGATGAAGATATTTTTTCCAGCCATTTCCCATATTTTACTCCTAACGTCTTGCCTTCCTAACGACCAAGCCAAGACAGACTACCTTGGGAGGCAGGGTGTTGCCATATACATTCCTTACTGGGCTGACCCATAAGGCTGACCAAGGTCATCTGTAGTCTCATAAGAATCCTGTTTTATAACTGAGGTACTCTGCTAAAATCTACTAACAATGCTGTGAATTTAGTGTTTTCGATTCTAGCTGTTATTTCAGTGCCTGTGGATCATTTGGGATTTACCACACAACAAAGCTACTCTTCTTCCAGGTCACTATATAAAGGAAATATAATCAGCAGGGAATATAAGAGCTACTTTATGGGAATGTTTATTGGGGCACTATAAATAAGATAGAATTGATCTAGGAGCCCACCAAGTAATCAATAACAAAATATAACAAGTGGGGAGTTAGGAGATTGATCTGTACTCAAATGCATAGAATATCTAAGAACGGTTGTATGGCATACTTTCACTTACAGATAAACCTGAACTGAAAAGCATTTTACTAAATGAAATAAACTGAGCAAAGAAAGACAGTTCTGAAGTCATTGTCTCTCCTATGTGGAACTTAGAAGTGGAAACCTGGACGCAGAACAGTAAATACGAGGTGTTTGGAAGGGGCTGTGGACAAAGTTGGATTTGAACAGCGTGCATGTATAAATGTGTTGCAATACTATTCAGAACCCCATAAACATGTGTTAACTAATGCAGATTAATGAAAATGTAATTTAACATGATCTATACCCAAAAAGAAAAACTATGAAATAAAAAAATTGTATATAAAACGGAGAAATGTTTCCTCTGTTTCAAGTGAAAAGTGAACACTGCTCAAAAACTGTTATTTTTTATTTCCTCTTCCATACCTTGGCAAACACTAATGTACTGTTTCTTAAACTTATGTATTCTGAACATATATTACTAATAAAGCTAATAACTTTATGCTGTATGTCTTTTTCTGTCTGGGTACAGGTTTCAACAACATTCTGCATATATTAATCTTAATTTTTAGGGCAAATTATTAATCTATAGTATTAATCCATGGTGTATTTTTAGTTTTGTTTACCCATTAGCAGTAGATGTGCATTCATGATGTTTATGCCTTTTAACTTATAATGAGGCCACAAACATTACCGGATCAGTTTTCTATTAGCAAATCAGTGCAGTCACCATCGAATCACTGCTTGTATTTTTTTTTTTCATTTTACTATCTGAGTGTCTGTCAATGTGCTTTCTTCAAAGATGCACTGTTTTACATTTCTATCAACAGTGCACTCATATTCAAGTGTTCAAAACTACTTGTCAACACTTGCCCTTTTCTTTCTCTATCATATTTGTCACTGTGCTAACGGGTACCCAACAGTTACACTGTAAATTTAACTTTCCAAAGAACTAATTATGTAAAAATCCATTTTTGTGCATTTGCTAAGTAACTATTTTAGTTTCCTCTTTTTGTCTAAAAATAAATGGCGCATTAAAACAAATACTAAAATGTTCCTCACTGTATATAATTATATTGCATATAAATGAATAGATTAAACTTCTCAATGAAAACCCAAGAAAGCAGCGAAACCCTGTCTTAACACACACACACACACACACACACACACACACACACACTAAATTAAAACAAGAAAAGAAAGAAAATATTGGAGAAAAGAGAGGGAAGTAATCTAATATGTGTATGGAGTGAACAAGAAAGGGTAATGGAAGAACAGATGATGGATCTATATGATATACATTTATGAAGACATCCCAAGGTAACTCCATATCTGCTGCACTAAATATATTCATGGACATATATATGCATGTGCATTTCAAGTCTGGCACACATTTATTTCCTAGAAAAAATATGCACGGAAAAAAAAACGAGTTTATGAAGAATTTAGGGAAGGGCTATTATAAGGCAGAACACTGAATGAAGAGAGATGGCAAGAAGTCAGAAATGCTGGTCAGGATAGCGAAGATAGTGAAGATTAAAGTACTTTCACTTGTCCTGAAAAATGTGAAGTGGAAATAGCTCCACTTGCATTCGTGTAGCATGGTTTCTAGAGAGCAGTATGCTTTCAAATGATTTAAAATAGAGTGGAAAACGGCTGTGATAAATCATTGGGTAGACAATACTTGCCGGGTATTTTATGGACCTCAAATGAACAAACAAGAATGGAATGTCACACAAAACAGTAACTTAGAATAGATCCATTGTATCACTGCAGAGAGCACACTCTTCATTTCCTGGTATTTTCCCTATTTATCTCTGTATTCTAGGGCAAAAACATACATCAATGCCCGTATTGTGTTTTACGTTGGAAAAGTAATTTTAGGATTATTGTGGATATTGCAGCAGTGGTTTCTCTGAGCCCCTGAGCACTGTTTTGATATTTGCTTCTAAAATGTGCATCTCAAGACCATCATTTTTGTAAATGTTTAGCACTCTAAAGAGTATTGCTCTTTCCTAGAACAGTTTCACTTGAAAAAGTAATGTTAGTGCTTTGGGAATAGTTTAAGAGAGAGAGATGTGTTCTGTGGTCCAAGTATATTAAATTTATTAGATAAGATGTTTGATTCAAAGAAGTGTTCTAAACCACTGCTAAATCCCCTAGCACTTATAATATTTTTGTCCTTTTAGAGAAAGTTTGGGTAGTAAATCAACATAAAAACAGAAACTATTTAAATAACAACCTCAGGTTTCTGTCTATAATTATTTTTCATATCTATGTATGTAGATTTTTCTTTTGTCGGCAATTATTTTTATATTAATACATTTGAAAATGAACAAACAAAATAAATAACTTACTTTTGTTGATAAATGGCTAGAAGATGTTTATACTTTGATATTTTATTATTATTTTAGTAAATTCTGACCTGAGAGATGAGCTAATTCATTCTTAGAATTTCATTTAATCCTTCAGAATATAGAGAAGCCATCACAGCATGGGCTTCAGCATTAGAATGTGCTAAAATCCTTTCTCCTCTCCTTACATTGACAACCTTGGTCCCTATACTGTTACCTACTCTTTTCCACTTAGTACTAGGAGTATAACCCTACAAGAATGTCACAACCTGTTAATGCTGTTTGATTACTGTTAGTTAAATAATGTACATGGATGGAAGACAAGTGTTTTATGCTTTTTCCTGCTGGTTGCAGTTGATAGTTAGTGGAGAAGGTGGATGCAAAAGGCATGTTTCCATCAGTTGATGCTTTAGGGGTCTTCTTGGCTTGCCACTATCACGAGTGAATGGAACATTGAACAGGAAGCATCAATCAAAGTGGCAGAATGTGGACCACTATATAAGAAGGTCAACACTGAGGTGTCAGTACCTTTAAGAGTTTTTTTTTCTTTTTTTTTTTTTTTTTTGGTGGTGGTAGCAGGCAGTGATACCATATCCATCCATAGTCAATGTTGTTACTGAAAGCACAAACATCATTGACAGTTTTTCTCTCCATCTTTGCTGCTTTCTGAATATTTTACACTTTGTTTTGTTTTCTTTTGTTCATTTTTTCTTCTGACTGTCAGACTTCAAGGCAAGAGTTCATGAGCTCCCCCAAGACGACACTAACATAACTGATGAGAACACTTTTCACTTGAACTTAGTTAACTTCTGAAGAGACCAGATGAACCAGGCAATTTTATCTGCAATCTTTAAAAAAAAATTCACAAAACATTTCTTTATAACAAGCATAATAGATACAGCTTTATTATAATACAAAACCTTCCTAATCGAATTTGTCTAGACTATTAGTTTTTGGTAACTACTACTTCTAAACTATAATTTTTTTACTTCACTCAGGAGCTTTGAACACTGAAACCTTTTTGACCTATTTCCACCAGAAATTTCTCTTAAGAAAGTACTTAAGTTGATTTCTTACCGAAGACAAGTAAGGCATTTGTCCTGGTTATATCTAGGGATCCTCACTAGTTGCTGAAATGCTTCTATGGCACCACTCCCAGTGAATACCATTTGGCTTTTCTTCGAAGGTTCTAATATTCTTTAACATATGCCTCTCTGTCCACAAGTTTTAGCACCCAATTTACTCACCAGTAGAACTTTTAAAATACTTCTGCTCCAATATGTTCTGTCCCGTTTTTCATTTTCAGTGTTCTGTCCTATTTTTTCACTGCAAACTGAGCTAAAAGCAAACATCAGCACATCCAGAACTTCCTCTGTCCATTATCTTTGAGTTCAGAGCCTCACAAATTTTTAGAACATAGGAAAAAAAATCAATTTTCAGTATAAACATGGGAAAACAGTAGCCTGTAGCATCCAGGCCATCATAAGAATGCTAATCTACCTTGAAATCCACTAAGTTAAATTTACCTGTTCATTATTTTTTAAATTCAGCTTTATTCCCTCTTTCATGGTATGAGAAGCACTTAGACAAATGATTTACCAGATAATAATAGAGCTAATCTGTTTTCACTTCTCAAAAAGATGTTTGTTTGTATTTGAAACATCAGTAGAACAGACCTTGATCTTTGCATTTTAACCAACATAAGGATATACTCAATGCCCAACAAAAGGAAAGGTCATTAAGTAATCCCTACATCATGAATAAAGTTTCTTTTACACTCATCTTCAACTTTTCCAAAGTGTGTATAAACTAGTTTCAAAGATATCAGTGACCCAGGGTCAGGGTGAATTTCTCAGGCAATATCTTTCTGTGTTAGTCAGTTCTGTACCCCTATGACACGCTGCCTCCAAGACACAAGGAAGGCAATAAAAATTTTAATTAGTTCACACATTGAGGGAAATTCAGAGAATCATAGTAGAGGAGGGTACAATCAATGGAAAATGAGCTCTGTGCACCATGCTGGCAGTAGCAGGTGGCAGAGGCAGTTAGTTCTATCATGGAATGTCAGGATCAGGCTAGAAAGAGCAAGAGAAGTATTAAATATGAAACTCAAAATCTTGTTCTATTGAGCCATCTCTTCAGCTACTTTAAGCCTCTCTATGATTTTGTAGCCACAAAATGGCACTACCACCTGGGAACCAAGTGGACACATGTGCAAAAATTATTTGAAATCTATTAACATCCATTTCTATTGTCACTGTTTGAAGATATAATGTTACTACACTTTGCATTCTCTAAAAGGTTTATGCCTCATTCTCTGAGGATAGCATGTCTGGTTGTTATTCCAGATAGTTCTATTTTCATGTATCGTGACATTCATGCTATTGCTGTAAAGATGTTTGCTCTCAAGCAGGTTTTGAAATGAGAGAGACAGAGAGAGAGAGAGAGAGAGAGAGAGAGAGAGAGAGAGAGAGAGAGAGAGAGAGAGAGAGA
>NW_021620841.1:725070-731336 GCF_004785775.1 Grammomys surdaster
AGAGAGAGAGAGAGAGAGAGAGAGAGAGAGAGAGAGAGAGAGAGAGAATAACCCTTGAATGCTTTGAGTTTGAAAAATGTACCTTTAACAGAATTAATTATCTAATCTTGTCCAAAATGAATTCTATAAGACTCAATGCCAAGTCTGGTCTGTTGCTCGTGAGTTTGCACACTTTCTCCTATTCCTCTTGAAGTTCTTCTCTTATCTCTGCGAACCCTCTCGTGTTTCTCTACCTCCCTGAGATGTGAGGGCTCTGACAAGTCCCAGGGGATTTTCCAGTTGGCCCCCTGTTAGGCTCTGCCAGATGAGATGGTAGATGGAGCCTGAGAGTCTGGAGGAAGAAGCACACTCCCACCTGTTCCCTTCCTGTTCTATACAAGGTCCTGACACCAACACTTCATCTTGTCAGTGACAATTTATTTTATCTGGAAACCCACCCCTGTCTTGCCTCTCAGATGACCTCGGGGATTCAGGCTATGTTGCATGCCTCTCACATATCCACATCACAGGACCACCTCACATCGCCTCAGTTTTCTGCTAGTGTAAATGTACATCCATCCTTTCCCATAAGGGTGTGAACTTTCCACCTTAGTGATTCCATTTTTGATATTTTTCAGGAATTATATAAAATATTTGTTAGTAGGCATCCTGAATGATTTTTTTTTCCATGGGCTAGAGAGATTCCTTTTTAGTTAAGAGTTCTTGCTACTCTTACGGAGTTCCAAGTTTAGTCCTTGGATCCGTGTAGGATCCCACGCAATCCCATGCATCAGCAGATATGAAGACCTCCTCTGGCCTCTACAGACACCTGCACAAATGTAAACAGGTAGGCACGAACACATACACATAGATAATAATTTCAAAAGGCTGGTCTTAAAAACAAAGTAATTCCTCTTCTTTTGAGAAAGTGCATTCAAATTCAGCTGAGAGTTTCTTACCTCAAAGTTTTGTCCTTACAAAAGTCACAGAGGAGGTACTCTCGAGAGGAAGGTTGTGGATAGAAGTAAGGCTTCATTTTCTTTCAGGAGGACAAGACTTAACAAAGTGTTTGGATCATAGTGAAACATTTCTACCGATGTTGTTTCTGATGGAAGAAATCATGATAGAAACAGAGACATCATCAAATATTCCAGATGGTTCCTTGTCATTTACCATGTATTCATAGAATTATCTATAAACTATTGATATCAGAGCCAAGTGTGAAGTATCTTGGTCCTACAGAAGTGAGTCATGATATTTGATGGCTCTGTTATACAGATGCACATTTTAGCTAATATACCTTACCTTTCTAATATTTAATTTACAGCCCGAAAAGAAATGCCTTCACTCAGAATCTCAGCTGAGACACATCCTAACACTTTATTGATAGTGTATTTTTCTCTAGCTGCCACGCTGATTTAACCTGACATATACTTTGAATATATTATTATGTGTGGAGTTGAAAAATGTTCACAATGACATTTCAAGACTATCATCAGATATAGGTAGAATAAAGAACCATACCAAACCTACAACAATCTTCAAATATTCCCTGAAGGTAGAAGGTAGTCTGATAATAACTGCGCGCTCTCTCTCTCTCTTTCTCTCTCTCTCTCTCTCTCTCTCTCTCTCTCTCTCTCTCTCTCTCTCTCTCTCTCTCACACACACACACACACACACACACATACACCATATATATATATATATGTATGTATACTAAAATTCAGATAGTTTTGGTTCATTTTAGTCTTATTCAGTAATTATCACAGTTCAATTGTCGAATGAGCTCCTCTGTCTTCCAGATGAATACCTCCATTAGTAAGAAGTGACTTCTCTTCACATTACTTATATTTTTTAAGGAAAAAAATCAATTTCCTTAATTTTCAGTGAAAAGCAAAAGCTGTTCACCATGAAGGCAGGACTCAAGGTATGGTTAACAGCAGGCTCTCCAGAGAAAAAGATTCGATGGTTCACGTTATGGGTTGTATGATTTTCTCATCTTCATGATGTCAAACCATCAATATAGCCAGGTTCAAGTTATTTGTGCGAATACAGATGAAATCATTCTCAAGAAAAGGATATGTGGGCTGAGTCACAACACAGGGAGACATAAAATATACAACGATGATGAGGTCCTACCTCATCTGTAACTAACTGTAAGATGCCATTATCCCTGTATGTGACAGGAGAGGAGCATCATCTAACTTGTAATATCTGATGTTACTGTCTATATATCAATTATTTATTCTGTCTATAAAGACTTTTTTCTGAATAATGTTTTTAACAGTCTTGTTAGTGTATTAAGTTGCCAAACCCATTATATGAAATCATTTGATTATTTTTGAGGATTTTCCAGTTCATTAATTGGCTATGTAAAATCACTAGGAATCTGGTGGTTATTCTTTTTAAAGTGTGTCAAAAGTTTTTGAGATAGTATTTGATTATGTACACCAGGCTCGAGAAAAAGTCATAGATGAAGAAAAGCCTGAACCTCGTGTTTGGCTGAAAACTATGTTTTTGTTAAGTATGGTAATCATTTATACTTTTCATTGTAATTATATTCACAATAATTTTTAAAAATTTAAATTTAACATGCAAGAGCTAACCAATATGTTTAATCGAACTTCCTACAGATGGTAATTATGCAGTAAGTTTCTGGTAGACTCTAGAGTCAACGTTTTTAATATTGAATAATTGTTGCTAATCAGATATACATAACTGACAGATTTTAAATTTTGATGTATTTTTCACATTTTTTTATTTATTCCTCCTAAATTATTTTCTACCCTCCAGTTTCTCTAATCTCTCGACCCATCCTTGGCAATACATAAGACTTTTGTTAAGCACTTGTTTGAAGACTTAATTTTTTTTTCTTCCCTGGTTTTTAGAGGTGGACAAATCCTTAGTTATTTCAAATCCTGATGGTATAATTTCTGACAAATGAGATGGAAATTTTAAAAGATTATTATACATACTCTTGTGAAAAAAGAGACATGTTCTATTTTAAATAATGGTGATTATAGAAAAGTGCTTTAATTTGTTTTGACTGTTGGAGTTCTTTTGAGTTAAGTGTAATTACAATGTACAATGATGGTCTACCTAACCATTTAAACAGAAATCTTCACTTTTCATAATAAAGACAATTTCAATGTCCATGTAACTCTTTATAACAACTAAAGATATTTTAACAGAATAAAAGCACATGTTTAAATGGTTCTTCAGGTGAAATATTCAGTTCAGTTTAAAATATTTGGGTTTCAATATAGAGATAGCTAATATGACCTCTTTTTAATTTTACAAATAACGAAGTGTCTTTGACAGTGGTGGTCATTTCAAAGATGTTCTAACCATTATTTTTCATTTATGTGAATATGTATTTACATGTATGTATACACAAACTCTCTTTGACAGCATATATATTTGTATGTGTTTGTCTATGTGTGTGTGTATTCATGCGTATGAGCTCATTCACATAGTTGTTCAAGTGTATCTCAGAGGTCAGAAATTAAAAGTCAACTTTCTTTTTAAATCATTCCTCACCTTTTTTCTTGAGATGGTGTCTCTCAATGAACCTAGAGTTTGTCATTTAGGTTACACTACATGACTGTCAAGTGTCAGAGATCTACCTGTCTCTCCCCAGTGATGAGCTTACATATGTAACTCTTCTACATTGGAGAGGACAGATTTTACTAGAGTCTCATGTTTACTCTCTATGCACTTTATGACTAAACCAATTCTGCAGCCCCACATCCTCCTTTAATGTGTATTAAGTCCTGAATTTTAGCTGCCCTATGACGGAAATACTGAGGAAAGAAAACAACTCACGCGGAAGATTCAAATGGCTGCTCACAAGTGAACAGGGTTAGCGCAGACTGGTTCTTCCTCTGGGCTGTAAGTGTAGCAGTAGCCTTCCCCTTCCTCTCTAGTGAGAATGTATCAGCCAGGAGGTTTCAACTTAATGAAATGTTGAAGATTAAGTGGGCTTTAGAAATTGATTGATGCCAAATTTTTCAGACTAATATCTTCTTTAGTTTGTAAGAATGTTTCCCTTACATGTCCTTAAATTTGTGATTATTTATTATTTTCTTTAGTTATCACTTTAAAAGTACAATTAGACACTCGAAAGATTAAGAAAGTGTTGAAAAACTGATGTGAAATTACATATAGATTTTTAGAAGCAATTACATACAGATTTTGAGAAATAATTGGCTTAATTAAATAATGACTGTTATTGTGATTATTATCTTCAATTAGAATAAATGAATAAGTGACATACACATTTATCTATATTGATACTATTATAGTATACACTTCAATAGTATTTCTGAATGAATTCATATCTATATTGTTTACAAATTGGTTAGCATCTCAAATAGAATATCCATTAAAATAGTTTTTTAATTGACTAGATTCCTTATTAAACCTCACTTTACCTCATCGCAAATCATTTATTAGCTGTAATTTGTTTGATGTTTTTCTCATACATAGACTTTTCTCACCCATATAAAACAGCACCTCAGTTTTTTTTTTCTAAGAGATATGTTTCCTCCACTCACAGTCCATGACCACTGAATACTTTAGCCTGTAATTGACAGACTAGGTCCAGAGACTCAGAAATAATGACTGGAAGAGCAGGAGACTAGAAGACCTAGGTAGAGGAAAGGGGGAAGATTTGGAGAGAGAGTCCCAGGGAAGTGCAGTCACTGAGTTCCTCTTTTCTCAAAGCTCTCTCAGGATGGTTTCTGTTCCAGTGAGTTGAGCTGTGGATAAAGATGCCTTACCTCATGAGTGGAGCCCTTGCAAAGTCTATCTATCTATCTATCTATCTATCTATCTATCTATCTATCTATCTATCTATCTATCTATTTCACAGCCTTACCACAGTTTTCCCTCCCTCCTCTCTTCCCAGTCCTTCCCCTGACTCCCAACTCTCCTCCCTTCCTCACCCATTCCTTCTCTATCTCTCTTCAGAAGAAAAAAAGGAAGGTGGGTATTCTGATGGATATCAACCAGCCTTGGCATATCAAATTGCAGAGAGATTAGGCACATCATATTCATCTCTGATTGAGGCTTGATAAGGCAGCCCAGTAGGAGAAAAGTGTCAGTCGCAAAGGCAGGCAACAGAATCAGAGACAGACCCTGCTCCCTCTATTAGCTATTAGGAGTCCCACATGAAGACCAAGCCACACAGCTGAAACATGTGCAGAGGGCCGAAGATAGTCCTGTGCAGCCTCCCTGATTGATGGTTCAGTCTCTGTGAGCTCTTATTGCCCTACGTTGGTTGATTTTTATAGTTTTTCTTGATGTGTCCATGACCCCTCTGGCTTCTATAAGCTTTCCTTCCCTCTCTGCTACAGGATTTCCAAACACCATCTAGTGTTTGGCTGTGGTCTCAGTTGTTGGGTGAAGCCTCTCTGATGATAATTATGCTAGGTTCCAGTCTGCAAGTATAGGAGAATATCATTAGCAATGCTGGTGCAATCATGGCATGTGTCTCAACCTGGACCAGTTATTGGTTGGCCCCTGCCTCATTTTCTGCTTCATATTTATCCCTGCACATCTTGTAGGTAGGACTAGTTTTGATAAAAGGTTTTTTTTTTTTTTTTGAAACAATGCAAGCATTGAGAGTCTTGCATAGTTACTGGGGATGACCTGTTCAGGTTCCATATTCCTCCTGTCTTGCTAGGAGTCTTAACTAGGGTCACTCTCATAGATTTCTGGGAGTGAAGAGTCTTCTAAATTGAGAAGGATAACATCTTCCAGCATAGCCTTGTCCCATACTGAAAAAAAAAAAGAGGAATAGATAAACAGGAACAGAACCTTATGTGGTAAGAAAGAAAGGATAATAATGCAACTCTACTATTACAGAGAGAAAAGCAACTGAATGAAGCACACTCATAAGCCTAGTACCACAGGGGCTGAAGAAGGAGAGTCTAAGGGCATCCTTGATTATTTAGGAAAAAACTATTTAAGAGAAAGAAAAACAGGGAAGGACTGAGGGAAGGAAGGGGAGGGGAAGAAGAAGTGGAAAGGGAGAGTGAGAAGGAGAAAGGGAAGGAGGGAAGGAGGGAGGGAGGAGAGCAAGGGTGTGGACATCCAGGAGGAGGAGGGGAAGGGGAAAGGGGAGGGGAGAGGAGGGAGGGGGAGGGGGAGGGAGAAGGAGAGGGGGAGAGAGAGGGAGAAGGGGAGGGGGAGAGGGAGAAGGGGAGGGGGAGAGGGAGAGAGGAGAGGGGAGAGGGAGAGGGAGAGGGAGAGGGAGGACTGAGGGAAGGAAGGGGAGGGGAGAG